>NW_028283595.1:0-300000 GCF_059441095.1 Idiotropiscis lumnitzeri
TAAACGTTTCCAATGTAAATTTCCACCTTTATATAGTGTAAAAAGACATCCTGAAGCCTGGGCAGTCATTAATATGATTGTCCAATATTTCTCTTATGAGATAATGCCTCTCATAGCAAATGTGTACAGCGCGAGCTGAAAATGCATTTACAGCACTAAAAAACCAAACTTTTATAACAGCTAAACCAAACGTTTCCAATGTAAATTTCCACCTTTATATAGTGTAGAAAGGCATCCTGGAGCCTGGAAAGTCATTAATTTGATTGTCCAGTATTTCCTTCATGAGATATTGCAACACTTAGAAAAAGTGTACAGCGCCAGCAGACAATGAATTTTCAGCACTAAAAAAACCAAACTTTTATAACAGCTAAACCAAACGTTTCCAATGTAAATTTCCACCTTTATATAGTGTAAAAAGACATCCTGAAGCCTGGGAAGTCATTAATTTGATTGTCCAGTATTTCCCTTATGAGATAATGCCTCACATAGCAAATGTGTACAGTGCGAGCTGAAAATGCATTTTCAGCACTAAAAAAACAAACTTATATAACACCTAAACCAAACGTTTCCAATGTAAATTTCCACCTTTATATAGTGTAAAAAGACATCCTGAAGCCTGGGCAGTCATTAATTTGATTGTCCAATATTTCCCTTATGAGATAATGCCTCTCATAGCAAATGTGTACAGCGCGAGCTGAAAATGCATTTACAGCACTAAAAAACCAAACTTTTATAACAGCTAAACCAAACGTTTCCAATGTAAATTTCCACCTTTATATAGTGTAAAAAGACATCCTGAAGCCTGGGCAGTCATTAATTTGATTGTCCAATATTTCCCTTATGAGATAATGCCTCTCATTGCAAATGTGTACAGCGCGAGCTGAAAATGCATTTTCAGCACTAAAAAACCAAACTTTTATAACAGCTAAACCAAACGTTTCAAATGTAAATTTCCACCTTTATATAGTGTAAAAAGACATCCTGAAGCCTGGGCAGTCATTAATTTGATTGTCCAATATTTCCCTTATGAGATAATGCCTCTCATAGCAAATGTGTACAGTGCGAGCTGAAAATGCATTTACAGCACTAAAAAAACAAACTTTTATAACAGCTAAACCAAACGTTTCCAATGTAAATTTCCACCTTTATATAGTGTAAAAAGACATCCTGAAGCCTGGGCAGTCATTAATTTGATTGTCCAATATTTCCCTTATGAGATAATGCCTCTCATAGCAAATGTGTACAGTGCGAGCTGAAAATGCATTTACAGCACTAAAAAAACAAACTTTTATAACAGCTAAACCAAACGTTTCCAATGTAAATTTCCACCTTTATATAGTGTAAAAAGACATCCTGAAGCCTGGGCAGTCATTAATTTGATTGTCCAATATTTCCCTTATGAGATAATGCCTCTCATAGCAAATGTGTACAGCGCGAGCTGAAAATGCATTTACAGCACTAAAAAACCAAACTTTTATAACAGCTAAACCAAACGTTTCCAATGTAAATTTCCACCTTTATATAGTGTAGAAAGGCATCCTGAAGCCTGGAAAGTCATTAATTTGATTGTCCAGTATTTCCTTCATGAGATATTGCAACACTTAGAAAAAGTGTACAGCGCCAGCAGACAATGAATTTTCAGCACTAAAAAAACGAAACTTCATTAACAGCTAAACCAAACGTTTCCAATGTAAATTTCCACATTTATAGAGTGTAAAAAGGCATCCTGAAGCCTGGGAAGTCATTAATTTGATTGTCCAGTATTTCCCTTATGAGATAATGCCTCACATAGCAAATGTGTACAGTGCGAGCTGAAAATGCATTTACAGCACTAAAAAAACAAACTTTTATAACAGCTAAACCAAACGTTTCCAATGTAAATTTCCACCTTTATATAGTGTAGAAAGGCATCCTGAAGCCTGGAAAGTCATTAATTTGATTGTCCAGTATTTCCTTCATGAGATATTGCAACACTTAGAAAAAGTGTACAGCGCCAGCAGACAATGAATTTTCAGCACTAAATAAACGAAACTTCATTAACAGCTAAAGTAAACGTTTCCAATGTAAATTTCCACCTTTATATAGTGTAAAAAGACATCCTGAAGCCTGGGCAGTCATTAATTTGATTGTCCAATATTTCCCTTATGAGATAATGCCTCTCATAGCAAATGTGTACAGTGCGAGCTGAAAATGCATTTACAGCACTAAAAAAACAAACTTTTATAACAGCTAAACCAAACGTTTCCAATGTAAATTTCCACCTTTATATAGTGTAAAAAGACATCCTGAAGCCTGGGCAGTCATTAATTTGATTGTCCAATATTTCCCTTATGAGATAATGCCTCTCATAGCAAATGTGTACAGCGCGAGCTGAAAATGCATTTACAGCACTAAAAAACCAAACTTTTATAACAGCTAAACCAAACGTTTCCAATGTAAATTTCCACCTTTATATAGTGTAGAAAGGCATCCTGAAGCCTGGAAAGTCATTAATTTGATTGTCCAGTATTTCCTTCATGAGATATTGCAACACTTAGAAAAAGTGTACAGCGCCAGCAGACAATGAATTTTCAGCACTAAAAAAAACGAAACTTCATTAACAGCTAAACCAAACGTTTCCAATGTAAATTTCCACATTTATAGAGTGTAAAAAGGCATCCTGAAGCCTGGGAAGTCATTAATTTGATTGTCCAGTATTTCCCTTATGAGATAATGCCTCACATAGCAAATGTGTACAGTGCGAGCTGAAAATGCATTTACAGCACTAAAAAAACAAACTTTTATAACAGCTAAACCAAACGTTTCCAATGTAAATTTCCACCTTTATATAGTGTAGAAAGGCATCCTGAAGCCTGGAAAGTCATTAATTTGATTGTCCAGTATTTCCTTCATGAGATATTGCAACACTTAGAAAAAGTGTACAGCGCCAGCAGACAATGAATTTTCAGCACTAAATAAACGAAACTTCATTAACAGCTAAAGTAAACGTTTCCAATGTAAATTTCCACCTTTATATAGTGTAAAAAGACATCCTGAAGCCTGGGCAGTCATTAATTTGATTGTCCAATATTTCCCTTATGAGATAATGCCTCTCATAGCAAATGTGTACAGTGCGAGCTGAAAATGCATTTACAGCACTAAAAAAACAAACTTTTATAACAGCTAAACCAAACGTTTCCAATGTAAATTTCCACCTTTATATAGTGTAAAAAGACATCCTGAAGCCTGGGCAGTCATTAATTTGATTGTCCAATATTTCCCTTATGAGATAATGCCTCTCATAGCAAATGTGTACAGCGCGAGCTGAAAATGCATTTACAGCACTAAAAAAACAAACTTTTATAACAGCTAAACCAAACGTTTCCAATGTAAATTTCCACCTTTATATAGTGTAGAAAGGCATCCTGAAGCCTGGAAAGTCATTAATTTGATTGTCCAGTATTTCCTTCATGAGATATTGCAACACTTAGAAAAAGTGTACAGCGCCAGCAGACAATGAATTTTCAGCACTAAATAAACGAAACTTCATTAACAGCTAAAGTAAACGTTTCCAATGTAAATTTCCACCTTTATATAGTGTAAAAAGACATCCTGAAGCCTGGGCAGTCATTAATTTGATTGTCCAATATTTCCCTTATGAGATAATGCCTCTCATAGCAAATGTGTACAGTGCGAGCTGAAAATGCATTTACAGCACTAAAAAAACAAACTTTTATAACAGCTAAACCAAACGTTTCCAATGTAAATTTCCACCTTTATATAGTGTAAAAAGACATCCTGAAGCCTGGGCAGTCATTAATTTGATTGTCCAATATTTCCCTTATGAGATAATGCCTCTCATAGCAAATGTGTACAGCGCGAGCTGAAAATGCATTTACAGCACTAAAAAACCAAACTTTTATAACAGCTAAACCAAACGTTTCCAATATAAATTTCCACCTTTATATAGTGTAGAAAGGCATCCTGAAGCCTGGAAAGTCATTAATTTGATTGTCCAGTATTTCCTTCATGAGACATTGCAACACTTAGAAAAAGTGTACAGCGCCAGCAGACAATGAATTTTCAGCACTAAAAAAACGAAACTTCATTAACAGCTAAACCAAACGTTTCCAATGTAAATTTCCACATTTATAGAGTGTAAAAAGGCATCCTGAAGCCTGGGAAGTCATTAATTTGATTGTCCAGTATTTCCCTTATGAGATAATGCCTCACATAGCAAATGTGTACAGTGCGAGCTGAAAATGCATTTACAGCACTAAAAAAACAAACTTTTATAACAGCTAAACCAAACGTTTCCAATGTAAATTTCCACCTTTATATAGTGTAGAAAGGCATCCTGAAGCCTGGAAAGTCATTAATTTGATTGTCCAGTATTTCCTTCATGAGATATTGCAACACTTAGAAAAAGTGTACAGCGCCAGCAGACAATGAATTTTCAGCACTAAATAAACGAAACTTCATTAACAGCTAAAGTAAACGTTTCCAATGTAAATTTCCACCTTTATATAGTGTAAAAAGACATCCTGAAGCCTGGGCAGTCATTAATTTGATTGTCCAATATTTCCCTTATGAGATAATGCCTCTCATAGCAAATGTGTACAGTGCGAGCTGAAAATGCATTTACAGCACTAAAAAAACAAACTTTTATAACAGCTAAACCAAACGTTTCCAATGTAAATTTCCACCTTTATATAGTGTAAAAAGACATCCTGAAGCCTGGGCAGTCATTAATTTGATTGTCCAATATTTCCCTTATGAGATAATGCCTCTCATAGCAAATGTGTACAGCGCGAGCTGAAAATGCATTTACAGCACTAAAAAACCAAACTTTTATAACAGCTAAACCAAACGTTTCCAATATAAATTTCCACCTTTATATAGTGTAGAAAGGCATCCTGAAGCCTGGAAAGTCATTAATTTGATTGTCCAGTATTTCCTTCATGAGATATTGCAACACTTAGAAAAAGTGTACAGCGCCAGCAGACAATGAATTTTCAGCACTAAAAAAACGAAACTTCATTAACAGCTAAACCAAACGTTTCCAATGTAAATTTCCACATTTATAGAGTGTAAAAAGGCATCCTGAAGCCTGGGAAGTCATTAATTTGATTGTCCAGTATTTCCCTTATGAGATAATGCCTCACATAGCAAATGTGTACAGTGCGAGCTGAAAATGCATTTACAGCACTAAAAAAACAAACTTTTATAACAGCTAAACCAAACGTTTCCAATGTAAATTTCCACCTTTATATAGTGTAGAAAGGCATCCTGAAGCCTGGAAAGTCATTAATTTGATTGTCCAGTATTTCCTTCATGAGATATTGCAACACTTAGAAAAAGTGTACAGCGCCAGCAGACAATGAATTTTCAGCACTAAATAAACGAAACTTCATTAACAGCTAAAGTAAACGTTTCCAATGTAAATTTCCACCTTTATATAGTGTAAAAAGACATCCTGAAGCCTGGGCAGTCATTAATTTGATTGTCCAATATTTCCCTTATGAGATAATGCCTCTCATAGCAAATGTGTACAGTGCGAGCTGAAAATGCATTTACAGCACTAAAAAAACAAACTTTTATAACAGCTAAACCAAACGTTTCCAATGTAAATTTCCACCTTTATATAGTGTAAAAAGACATCCTGAAGCCTGGGCAGTCATTAATTTGATTGTCCAATATTTCCCTTATGAGATAATGCCTCTCATAGCAAATGTGTACAGCGCGAGCTGAAAATGCATTTACAGCACTAAAAAACCAAACTTTTATAACAGCTAAACCAAACGTTTCCAATGTAAATTTCCACCTTTATATAGTGTAGAAAGGCATCCTGAAGCCTGGAAAGTCATTAATTTGATTGTCCAGTATTTCCTTCATGAGATATTGCAACACTTAGAAAAAGTGTACAGCGCCAGCAGACAACGAATTTTCAACACTAAAAAAAACGAAACTTCATTAACAGCTAAACCAAACGTTTCCAATGTAAATTTCCACATTTATAGAGTGTAAAAAGGCATCCTGAAGCCTGGGAAGTCATTAATTTGATTGTCCAGTATTTCCCTTATGAGATAATGCCTCTCATTGCAAATGTGTACAGCGCGAGCTGAAAATGCATTTTCAGCACTAAAAAACCAAACTTTTATAACACCTAAACCAAACGTTTCCAATGTAAATTTCCTCCTTTATATAGTGTAAAAAGACATCCTGAAGCCTGGGCAGTCATTAATTTGATTGTCCAATATTTCCCTTATGAGATAATGCCTCTCATAGCAAATGTGTACAGCGCGAGCTGAAAATGCATTTACAGCACTAAAAAACCAAACTTTTATAACAGCTAAACCAAACGTTTCCAATGTAAATTTCCACCTTTATATAGTGTAGAAAGGCATCCTGAAGCCTGGAAAGTCATTAATTTGATTGTCCAGTATTTCCTTCATGAGATATTGCAACATTTAGAAAAAGTGTACAGCGCCAGCAGACAATGAATTTTCAGCACTAAAAAAACGAAACTTCATTAACAGCTAAACTAAACGTTTCCAATGTAAATTTCCACCTTTATATAGTGTAAAAAGACATCCTGAAGCCCGGGCAGCCATTAATTTGATTGTCCAATATTTCCCTTATGAGATAATGCCTCTCATAGCAAATGTGTACAGCGCGAGCTGAAAATGCATTTACAGCACTAAAAAACCAAACTTTTATAACAGCTAAACCAAACGTTTCCAATGTAAATTTCCACCTTTATATAGTGTAAAAAGACATCCTGAAGCCTGGGCAGTCATTAATTTGATTGTCCAATATTTCCCTTATGAGATAATGCCTCTCATAGCAAATGTGTACAGCGCGAGCTGAAAATGCATTTACAGCACTAAAAAAACAAACTTTTATAACAGCTAAACCAAACGTTTCCAATGTAAATTTCCACCTTTATATAGTGTAGAAAGGCATCCTGAAGCCTGGAAAGTCATTAATTTGATTGTCCAGTATTTCCTTCATGAGATATTGCAACACTTAGAAAAAGTGTACAGCGCCAGCAGACAATGAATTTTCAGCACTAAAAAAACGAAACTTCATTAACAGCTAAACTAAATGTTTCCAATGTAAATTTCCACCTTTATATAGTGTAAAAAGACATCCTGAAGCCTGGGCAGTCATTAATTTGATTGTCCAATATTTCCCTTATGAGATAATGCCTCTCATAGCAAATGTGTACAGCGCGAGCTGAAAATGCATTTACAGCACTAAAAAACCAAACTTTTATAACAGCTAAACCAAACGTTTCCAATGTAAATTTCCACCTTTATATAGTGTAAAAAGGCATCCTGAAGCCTGGAAAGTCTTTAATTTGATTGTCCAGTATTTCCTTCATGAGATATTGCAACACTTAGAAAAAGTGTACAGCGCCAGCAGACAATGAATTTCCAGCACTAAAAAAACGAAACTTCATTAACAGCTAAACTAAACGTTTCCAATGTAAATTTCCACCTTTATATAGTGTAAAAAGACATCCTGAAGCCTGGGCAGTCATTAATTTGATTGTCCAATATTTCCCTTATGAGATAATGCCTCTCATAGCAAATGTGTACAGCGCGAGCTGAAAATGCATTTACAGCACTAAAAAACCAAACTTTTATAACAGCTAAACCAAACGTTTCCAATGTAAATTTCCACCTTTATATAGTGTAGAAAGGCATCCTGAAGCCTGGAAAGTCATTAATTTGATTGTCCAGTATTTCCTTCATGAGATATTGCAACACTTAGAAAAAGTGTACAGCGCCAGCAGACAATGAATTTTCAGCATTAAAAAAACGAAACTTCATTAACAGCTAAACCAAACGTTTCCAATGTAAATTTCCACATTTATAGAGTGTAAAAAGGCATCCTGAAGCCTGGGAAGTCATTAATTTGATTGTCCAGTATTTCCCTTATGAGATAATGCCTCACATAGCAAATGTGTACAGTGCGAGCTGAAAATGCATTTTCAGCACTAAAAAACCAAACTTTTATAACAGCTAAACCAAACGTTTCCAATGTAAATTTCCACCTTTATATAGTGTAAAAAGACATCCTGAAGCCTGGGCAGTCATTAATTTGATTGTCCAGTATTTCCCTTATGAGATAATGCCTCACATAGCAAATGTGTACAGCGCGAGCTGAAAATGCATTTACAGCACTAAAAAAACAAACTTTTATAACAGCTAAACCAAACGTTTCCAATGTAAATTTCCACATTTATAGAGTGTAAAAATGCATCCTGAAGCCTGGGAAGTCATTAATTTGATTGTCCAGTATTTCCCTTATGAGATAATGCCTCACATAGCAAATGTGTACAGTGCGAGCTGAAAATGCATTTTCAGCACTAAAAAACCAAACTTTTATAACAGCTAAACCAAACGTTTCCAATGTAAATTTCCACCTTTATATAGTGTAAAAAGACATCCTGAAGCCTTGGCAGTCATTAATTTGATTGTCCAATATTTCCCTTATGAGATAATGCCTCTCATAGCATATGTGTACAGCGCGAGCTGAAAATGCATTTACAGCACTAAAAAACCAAACTTTTATAACAGCTAAACCAAACGTTTCCAATGTAAATTTCCACCTTTATATAGTGTAAAAAGACATCCTGAAGCCTGGGCAGTCATTAATTTGATTGTCCAATATTTCCCTTATGAGATAATGCCTCTCATAGCAAATGTGTACAGCGCGAGCTGAAAATGCATTTACAGCACTAAAAAAACAAACTTTTATAACAGCTAAACCAAACGTTTCCAATGTAAATTTCCACCTTTATATAGTGTAGAAAGGCATCCTGAAGCCTGGAAAGTCATTAATTTGATTGTCCAGTATTTCCTTCATGAGATATTGCAACACTTAGAAAAAGTGTACAGCGCCAGCAGACAATGAATTTTCAGCACTAAATAAACGAAACTTCATTAACAGCTAAAGTAAACGTTTCCAATGTAAATTTCCACCTTTATATAGTGTAAAAAGACATCCTGAAGCCTGGGCAGTCATTAATTTGATTGTCCAATATTTCCCTTATGAGATAATGCCTCTCATAGCAAATGTGTACAGTGCGAGCTGAAAATGCATTTACAGCACTAAAAAAACAAACTTTTATAACAGCTAAACCAAACGTTTCCAATGTAAATTTCCACCTTTATATAGTGTAAAAAGACATCCTGAAGCCTGGGCAGTCATTAATTTGATTGTCCAATATTTCCCTTATGAGATAATGCCTCTCATAGCAAATGTGTACAGCGCGAGCTGAAAATGCATTTACAGCACTAAAAAACCAAACTTTTATAACAGCTAAACCAAACGTTTCCAATATAAATTTCCACCTTTATATAGTGTAGAAAGGCATCCTGAAGCCTGGAAAGTCATTAATTTGATTGTCCAGTATTTCCTTCATGAGATATTGCAACACTTAGAAAAAGTGTACAGCGCCAGCAGACAATGAATTTTCAGCACTAAAAAAACGAAACTTCATTAACAGCTAAACCAAACGTTTCCAATGTAAATTTCCACATTTATAGAGTGTAAAAAGGCATCCTGAAGCCTGGGAAGTCATTAATTTGATTGTCCAGTATTTCCCTTATGAGATAATGCCTCACATAGCAAATGTGTACAGTGCGAGCTGAAAATGCATTTACAGCACTAAAAAAAACAAACTTTTATAACAGCTAAACCAAACGTTTCCAATGTAAATTTCCACCTTTATATAGTGTAGAAAGGCATCCTGAAGCCTGGAAAGTCATTAATTTGATTGTCCAGTATTTCCTTCATGAGATATTGCAACACTTAGAAAAAGTGTACAGCGCCAGCAGACAATGAATTTTCAGCACTAAATAAACGAAACTTCATTAACAGCTAAAGTAAACGTTTCCAATGTAAATTTCCACCTTTATATAGTGTAAAAAGACATCCTGAAGCCTGGGCAGTCATTAATTTGATTGTCCAATATTTCCCTTATGAGATAATGCCTCTCATAGCAAATGTGTACAGTGCGAGCTGAAAATGCATTTACAGCACTAAAAAAACAAACTTTTATAACAGCTAAACCAAACGTTTCCAATGTAAATTTCCACCTTTATATAGTGTAAAAAGACATCCTGAAGCCTGGGCAGTCATTAATTTGATTGTCCAATATTTCCCTTATGAGACAATGCCTCTCATAGCAAATGTGTACAGCGCGAGCTGAAAATGCATTTACAGCACTAAAAAACCAAACTTTTATAACAGCTAAACCAAACGTTTCCAATGTAAATTTCCACCTTTATATAGTGTAGAAAGGCATCCTGAAGCCTGGAAAGTCATTAATTTGATTGTCCAGTATTTCCTTCATGAGATATTGCAACACTTAGAAAAAGTGTACAGCGCCAGCAGACAACGAATTTTCAGCACTAAAAAAACGAAACTTCATTAACAGCTAAACCAAACGTTTCCAATGTAAATTTCCACATTTATAGTGTAAAAAGGCATCCTGAAGCCTGGGAAGTCATTAATTTGATTGTCCAGTATTTCCCTTATGAGATAATGCCTCTCATTGCAAATGTGTACAGCGCGAGCTGAAAATGCATTTTCAGCACTAAAAAACCAAACTTTTATAACACCTAAACCAAACGTTTCCAATGTAAATTTCCTCCTTTATATAGTGTAAAAAGACATCCTGAAGCCTGGGCAGTCATTAATTTGATTGTCCAATATTTCCCTTATGAGATAATGCCTCTCATAGCAAATGTGTACAGCGCGAGCTGAAAATGCATTTACAGCACTAAAAAACCAAACTTTTATAACAGCTAAACCAAACGTTTCCAATGTAAATTTCCACCTTTATATAGTGTAGAAAGGCATCCTGAAGCCTGGAAAGTCATTAATTTGATTGTCCAGTATTTCCTTCATGAGATATTGCAACATTTAGAAAAAGTGTACAGCGCCAGCAGACAATGAATTTTCAGCACTAAAAAAACGAAACTTCATTAACAGCTAAACTAAACGTTTCCAATGTAAATTTCCACCTTTATATAGTGTAAAAAGACATCCTGAAGCCCGGGCAGCCATTAATTTGATTGTCCAATATTTCCCTTATGAGATAATGCCTCTCATAGCAAATGTGTACAGCGCGAGCTGAAAATGCATTTACAGCACTAAAAAACCAAACTTTTATAACAGCTAAACCAAACGTTTCCAATGTAAATTTCCACCTTTATATAGTGTAAAAAGACATCCTGAAGCCTGGGCAGTCATTAATTTGATTGTCCAATATTTCCCTTATGAGATAATGCCTCTCATAGCAAATGTGTACAGCGCGAGCTGAAAATGCATTTACAGCACTAAAAAACCAAACTTTTATAACAGCTAAACCAAACGTTTCCAATGTAAATTTCCACCTTTATATAGTGTAGAAAGGCATCCTGAAGCCTGGAAAGTCATTAATTTGATTGTCCAGTATTTCCTTCATGAGATATTGCAACACTTAGAAAAAGTGTACAGCGCCAGCAGACAATGAATTTTCAGCACTAAAAAAACGAAACTTCATTAACAGCTAAACTAAATGTTTCCAATGTAAATTTCCACCTTTATATAGTGTAAAAAGACATCCTGAAGCCTGGGCAGTCATTAATTTGATTGTCCAATATTTCCCTTATGAGATAATGCCTCTCATAGCAAATGTGTACAGCGCGAGCTGAAAATGCATTTACAGCACTAAAAAACCAAACTTTTATAACAGCTAAACCAAACGTTTCCAATGTAAATTTCCACCTTTATATAGTGTAAAAAGGCATCCTAAAGCCTGGAAAGTCTTTAATTTGATTGTTCAGTATTTCCTTCATGAGATATTGCAACACTTAGAAAAAGTGTACAGCGCCAGCAGACAATGAATTTTCAGCACTAAAAAACCGAAACTTCATTAACAGCTAAACTAAACGTTTCCAATGTAAATTTCCACCTTTATATAGTGTAAAAAGACATCCTGAAGCCTGGGCAGCCATTAATTTGATTGTCCAATATTTCCCTTATGAGATAATGCCTCTCATAGCAAATGTGTACAGCGCGAGCTGAAAATGCATTTACAGCACTAAAAAAACAAACTTTTATAACAGCTAAACCAAACGTTTCCATTGTAAATTTCCACCTTTATATAGTGTAGAAAGGCATCCTGAAGCCTGGAAAGTCATTAATTTGATTGTCCAGTATTTCCTTCATGAGATATTGCAACACTTAGAAAAAGTGTACAGCGCCAGCAGACAATGAATTTTCAGCACTAAAAAAACGAAACTTCATTAACAGCTAAACCAAACGTTTCCAATGTAAATTTCCACATTTATAGAGTGTAAAAAGGCATCCTGAAGCCTGGGAAGTCATTAATTTGATTGTCCAGTATTTCCCTTATGAGATAATGCCTCACATAGCAAATGTGTACAGTGCGAGCTGAAAATGCATTTTCAGCACTAAAAAACCAAACTTTTATAACAGCTAAACCAAACGTTTCCAATGTAAATTTCCACCTTTATATAGTGTAAAAAGACATCCTGAAGCCTGGGCAGTCATTAATTTGATTGTCCAGTATTTCCCTTATGAGATAATGCCTCACATAGCAAATGTGTACAGCGCGAGCTGAAAATGCATTTACAGCACTAAAAAAACAAACTTTTATAACAGCTAAACCAAACGTTTCCAATGTAAATTTCCACATTTATAGAGTGTAAAAATGCATCCTGAAGCCTGGGAAGTCATTAATTTGATTGTCCAGTATTTCCCTTATGAGATAATGCCTCACATAGCAAATGTGTACAGTGCGAGCTGAAAATACATTTTCAGCACTAAAAAACCAAACTTTTATAACAGCTAAACCAAACGTTTCCAATGTAAATTTCCACCTTTATATAGTGTAAAAAGACATCCTGAAGCCTGGGCAGTCATTAATTTGATTGTCCAATATTTCCCTTATGAGATAATGCCTCTCATAGCAAATGTGTACAGCGCGAGCTGAAAATGCATTTACAGCACTAAAAAACCAAACTTTTATAACAGCTAAACCAAACGTTTCCAATGTAAATTTCCACCTTTATATAGTGTAGAAAGGCATCCTGAAGCCTGGAAAGTCATTAATTTGATTGTCCAGTATTTCCTTCATGAGATATTGCAACACTTAGAAAAAGTGTACAGCGCCAGTAGACAATGAATTTTCAGCACTAAAAAAACGATACTTCATTAACAGCTCAACTAAACGTTTCCAATGTAAATTTCCACCTTTAAATAGTGTAAAAAGACATCCTGAAGCCTGGGCAGTCATTAATATGATTGTCCAATATTTCCCTTATGAGATAATGCCTCTCATAGCAAATGTGTACAGCGCGAGCTGAAAATGCATTTACAGCACTAAAAAACCAAACTTTTATAACAGCTAAACCAAACGTTTCCAATGTAAATTTCCACCTTTATATAGTGTAGAAAGGCATCCTGGAGCCTGGAAAGTCATTAATTTGATTGTCCAGTATTTCCTTCATGAGATATTGCAACACTTAGAAAAAGTGTACAGCGCCAGCAGACAATGAATTTTCAGCACTAAAAAAACCAAACTTTTATAACAGCTAAACCAAACGTTTCCAATGTAAATTTCCACCTTTATATAGTGTAAAAAGGCATCCTGAAGCCTGGGAAGTCATTAATTTGATTGTCCAGTATTTCCCTTATGAGATAATGCCTCACATAGCAAATGTGTACAGTGCGAGCTGAAAATGCATTTTCAGCACTAAAAAAACAAACTTATATAACACCTAAACCAAACGTTTCCAATGTAAATTTCCACCTTTATATAGTGTAAAAAGACATCCTGAAGCCTGGGCAGTCATTAATTTGATTGTCCAATATTTCCCTTATGAGATAATGCCTCTCATAGCAAATGTGTACAGCGCGAGCTGAAAATGCATTTACAGCACTAAAAAACCAAACTTTTATAACAGCTAAACCAAACGTTTCCAATGTAAATTTCCACCTTTATATAGTGTAAAAAGACATCCTGAAGCCTGGGCAGTCATTAATTTGATTGTCCAATATTTCCCTTATGAGATAATGCCTCTCATAGCAAATGTGTACAGCGCGAGCTGAAAATGCATTTTCAGCACTAAAAAACCAAACTTTTATAACAGCTAAACCAAACGTTTCAAATGTAAATTTCCACCTTTATATAGTGTAAAAAGACATCCTGAAGCCTGGGCAGTCATTAATTTGATTGTCCAATATTTCCCTTATGAGATAATGCCTCTCATAGCAAATGTGTACAGTGCGAGCTGAAAATGCATTTACAGCACTAAAAAAACAAACTTTTATAACAGCTAAACCAAACGTTTCCAATGTAAATTTCCACCTTTATATAGTGTAAAAAGACATCCTGAAGCCTGGGCAGTCATTAATTTGATTGTCCAATATTTCCCTTATGAGATAATGCCTCTCATAGCAAATGTGTACAGCGCGAGCTGAAAATGCATTTACAGCACTAAAAAACCAAACTTTTATAACAGCTAAACCAAACGTTTCCAATGTAAATTTCCACCTTTATATAGTGTAGAAAGGCATCCTGAAGCCTGGAAAGTCATTAATTTGATTGTCCAGTATTTCCTTCATGAGATATTGCAACACTTAGAAAAAGTGTACAGCGCCAGCAGACAATGAATTTTCAGCACTAAATAAACGAAACTTCATTAACAGCTAAAGTAAACGTTTCCAATGTAAATTTCCACCTTTATATAGTGTAAAAAGACATCCTGAAGCCTGGGCAGTCATTAATTTGATTGTCCAATATTTCCCTTATGAGATAATGCCTCTCATAGCAAATGTGTACAGTGCGAGCTGAAAATGCATTTACAGCACTAAAAAAACAAACTTTTATAACAGCTAAACCAAACGTTTCCAATGTAAATTTCCACCTTTATCTAGTGTAGAAAGGCATCCTGAAGCCTGGAAAGTCATTAATTTGATTGTCCAGTATTTCCTTCATGAGATATTGCAACACTTAGAAAAAGTGTACAGCGCCAGTAGACAATGAATTTTCAGCACTAAAAAAACGATACTTCATTAACAGCTCAACTAAACGTTTCCAATGTAAATTTCCACCTTTATATAGTGTAAAAAGACATCCTGAAGCCTGGGCAGTCATTAATATGATTGTCCAATATTTTCCTTATGAGATAATGCCTCTCATAGCAAATGTGTACAGCGCGAGCTGAAAATGCATTTACAGCACTAAAAAACCAAACTTTTATAACAGCTAAACCAAACGTTTCCAATGTAAATTTCCACCTTTATATAGTGTAGAAAGGCATCCTGGAGCCTGGAAAGTCATTAATTTGATTGTCCAGTATTTCCTTCATGAGATATTGCAACACTTAGAAAAAGTGTACAGCGCCAGCAGACAATGAATTTTCAGCACTAAAAAAACCAAACTTTTATAACAGCTAAACCAAACGTTTCCAATGTAAATTTCCACCTTTATATAGTGTAAAAAGGCATCCTGAAGCCTGGGAAGTCATTAATTTGATTGTCCAGTATTTCCCTTATGAGATAATGCCTCACATAGCAAATGTGTACAGTGCGAGCTGAAAATGCATTTTCAGCACTAAAAAAACAAACTTATATAACACCTAAACCAAACGTTTCCAATGTAAATTTCCACCTTTATATAGTGTAAAAAGACATCCTGAAGCCTGGGCAGTCATTAATTTGATTGTCAAATATTTCCCTTATGAGATAATGCCTCTCATAGCAAATGTGTACAGCGCGAGCTGAAAATGCATTTACAGCACTAAAAAACCAAACTTTTATAACAGCTAAACCAAACGTTTCCAATGTAAATTTCCACCTTTATATAGTGTAAAAAGACATCCTGAAGCCTGGGCAGTCATTAATTTGATTGTCCAATATTTCCCTTATGAGATAATGCCTCTCATAGCAAATGTGTACAGTGCGAGCTGAAAATGCATTTACAGCACTAAAAAAACAAACTTTTATAACAGCTAAACCAAACGTTTCCAATGTAAATTTCCACCTTTATATAGTGTAAAAAGACATCCTGAAGCCTGGGCAGTCATTAATTTGATTGTCCAATATTTCCCTTATGAGATAATGCCTCTCATAGCAAATGTGTACAGCGCGAGCTGAAAATGCATTTACAGCACTAAAAAACCAAACTTTTATAACAGCTAAACCAAACGTTTCCAATGTAAATTTCCACCTTTATATAGTGTAGAAAGGCATCCTGAAGCCTGGAAAGTCATTAATTTGATTGTCCAGTATTTCCTTCATGAGATATTGCAACACTTAGAAAAAGTGTACAGCGCCAGCAGACAACGAATTTTCAACACTAAAAAAAACGAAACTTCATTAACAGCTAAACCAAACGTTTCCAATGTAAATTTCCACATTTATAGAGTGTAAAAAGGCATCCTGAAGCCTGGGAAGTCATTAATTTGATTGTCCAGTATTTCCCTTATGAGATAATGCCTCTCATTGCAAATGTGTACAGCGCGAGCTGAAAATGCATTTTCAGCACTAAAAAACCAAACTTTTATAACACCTAAACCAAACGTTTCCAATGTAAATTTCCTCCTTTATATAGTGTAAAAAGACATCCTGAAGCCTGGGCAGTCATTAATTTGATTGTCCAATATTTCCCTTATGAGATAATGCCTCTCATAGCAAATGTGTACAGCGCGAGCTGAAAATGCATTTACAGCACTAAAAAACCAAACTTTTATAACAGCTAAACCAAACGTTTCCAATGTAAATTTCCACCTTTATATAGTGTAGAAAGGCATCCTGAAGCCTGGAAAGTCATTAATTTGATTGTCCAGTATTTCCTTCATGAGATATTGCAACATTTAGAAAAAGTGTACAGCGCCAGCAGACAATGAATTTTCAGCACTAAAAAAACGAAACTTCATTAACAGCTAAACTAAACGTTTCCAATGTAAATTTCCACCTTTATATAGTGTAAAAAGACATCCTGAAGCCCGGGCAGCCATTAATTTGATTGTCCAATATTTCCCTTATGAGATAATGCCTCTCATAGCAAATGTGTACAGCGCGAGCTGAAAATGCATTTACAGCACTAAAAAACCAAACTTTTATAACAGCTAAACCAAACGTTTCCAATGTAAATTTCCACCTTTATATAGTGTAAAAAGACATCCTGAAGCCTGGGCAGTCATTAATTTGATTGTCCAATATTTCCCTTATGAGATAATGCCTCTCATAGCAAATGTGTACAGCGCGAGCTGAAAATGCATTTACAGCACTAAAAAAACAAACTTTTATAACAGCTAAACCAAACGTTTCCAATGTAAATTTCCACCTTTATATAGTGTAGAAAGGCATCCTGAAGCCTGGAAAGTCATTAATTTGATTGTCCAGTATTTCCTTCATGAGATATTGCAACACTTAGAAAAAGTGTACAGCGCCAGCAGACAATGAATTTTCAGCACTAAAAAAACGAAACTTCATTAACAGCTAAACTAAATGTTTCCAATGTAAATTTCCACCTTTATATAGTGTAAAAAGACATCCTGAAGCCTGGGCAGTCATTAATTTGATTGTCCAATATTTCCCTTATGAGATAATGCCTCTCATAGCAAATGTGTACAGCGCGAGCTGAAAATGCATTTACAGCACTAAAAAACCAAACTTTTATAACAGCTAAACCAAACGTTTCCAATGTAAATTTCCACCTTTATATAGTGTAAAAAGGCATCCTGAAGCCTGGAAAGTCTTTAATTTGATTGTCCAGTATTTCCTTCATGAGATATTGCAACACTTAGAAAAAGTGTACAGCGCCAGCAGACAATGAATTTCCAGCACTAAAAAAACGAAACTTCATTAACAGCTAAACTAAACGTTTCCAATGTAAATTTCCACCTTTATATAGTGTAAAAAGACATCCTGAAGCCTGGGCAGTCATTAATTTGATTGTCCAATATTTCCCTTATGAGATAATGCCTCTCATAGCAAATGTGTACAGCGCGAGCTGAAAATGCATTTACAGCACTAAAAAACCAAACTTTTATAACAGCTAAACCAAACGTTTCCAATGTAAATTTCCACCTTTATATAGTGTAGAAAGGCATCCTGAAGCCTGGAAAGTCATTAATTTGATTGTCCAGTATTTCCTTCATGAGATATTGCAACACTTAGAAAAAGTGTACAGCGCCAGCAGACAATGAATTTTCAGCATTAAAAAAACGAAACTTCATTAACAGCTAAACCAAACGTTTCCAATGTAAATTTCCACATTTATAGAGTGTAAAAAGGCATCCTGAAGCCTGGGAAGTCATTAATTTGATTGTCCAGTATTTCCCTTATGAGATAATGCCTCACATAGCAAATGTGTACAGTGCGAGCTGAAAATGCATTTTCAGCACTAAAAAACCAAACTTTTATAACAGCTAAACCAAACGTTTCCAATGTAAATTTCCACCTTTATATAGTGTAAAAAGACATCCTGAAGCCTGGGCAGTCATTAATTTGATTGTCCAGTATTTCCCTTATGAGATAATGCCTCACATAGCAAATGTGTACAGCGCGAGCTGAAAATGCATTTACAGCACTAAAAAAACAAACTTTTATAACAGCTAAACCAAACGTTTCCAATGTAAATTTCCACATTTATAGAGTGTAAAAATGCATCCTGAAGCCTGGGAAGTCATTAATTTGATTGTCCAGTATTTCCCTTATGAGATAATGCCTCACATAGCAAATGTGTACAGTGCGAGCTGAAAATGCATTTTCAGCACTAAAAAACCAAACTTTTATAACAGCTAAACCAAACGTTTCCAATGTAAATTTCCACCTTTATATAGTGTAAAAAGACATCCTGAAGCCTTGGCAGTCATTAATTTGATTGTCCAATATTTCCCTTATGAGATAATGCCTCTCATAGCATATGTGTACAGCGCGAGCTGAAAATGCATTTACAGCACTAAAAAACCAAACTTTTATAACAGCTAAACCAAACGTTTCCAATGTAAATTTCCACCTTTATATAGTGTAAAAAGACATCCTGAAGCCTGGGCAGTCATTAATTTGATTGTCCAATATTTCCCTTATGAGATAATGCCTCTCATAGCAAATGTGTACAGCGCGAGCTGAAAATGCATTTACAGCACTAAAAAAACAAACTTTTATAACAGCTAAACCAAACGTTTCCAATGTAAATTTCCACCTTTATATAGTGTAGAAAGGCATCCTGAAGCCTGGAAAGTCATTAATTTGATTGTCCAGTATTTCCTTCATGAGATATTGCAACACTTAGAAAAAGTGTACAGCGCCAGCAGACAATGAATTTTCAGCACTAAATAAACGAAACTTCATTAACAGCTAAAGTAAACGTTTCCAATGTAAATTTCCACCTTTATATAGTGTAAAAAGACATCCTGAAGCCTGGGCAGTCATTAATTTGATTGTCCAATATTTCCCTTATGAGATAATGCCTCTCATAGCAAATGTGTACAGTGCGAGCTGAAAATGCATTTACAGCACTAAAAAAACAAACTTTTATAACAGCTAAACCAAACGTTTCCAATGTAAATTTCCACCTTTATATAGTGTAAAAAGACATCCTGAAGCCTGGGCAGTCATTAATTTGATTGTCCAATATTTCCCTTATGAGATAATGCCTCTCATAGCAAATGTGTACAGCGCGAGCTGAAAATGCATTTACAGCACTAAAAAACCAAACTTTTATAACAGCTAAACCAAACGTTTCCAATATAAATTTCCACCTTTATATAGTGTAGAAAGGCATCCTGAAGCCTGGAAAGTCATTAATTTGATTGTCCAGTATTTCCTTCATGAGATATTGCAACACTTAGAAAAAGTGTACAGCGCCAGCAGACAATGAATTTTCAGCACTAAAAAAACGAAACTTCATTAACAGCTAAACCAAACGTTTCCAATGTAAATTTCCACATTTATAGAGTGTAAAAAGGCATCCTGAAGCCTGGGAAGTCATTAATTTGATTGTCCAGTATTTCCCTTATGAGATAATGCCTCACATAGCAAATGTGTACAGTGCGAGCTGAAAATGCATTTACAGCACTAAAAAAACAAACTTTTATAACAGCTAAACCAAACGTTTCCAATGTAAATTTCCACCTTTATATAGTGTAAAAAGACATCCTGAAGCCTGGGCAGTCATTAATTTGATTGTCCAATATTTCCCTTATGAGATAATGCCTCTCATAGCAAATGTGTACAGCGCGAGCTGAAAATGCATTTACAGCACTAAAAAACCAAACTTTTATAACAGCTAAACCAAACGTTTCCAATGTAAATTTCCACCTTTATAGAGTGTAAAAAGACATCCTGAAGCCTGGGCAGTCATTAATTTGATTGTCCAATATTTCCCTTATGAGATAATGCCTCTCATAGCAAATGTGTACAGCGCGAGCTGAAAATGCATTTACAGCACTAAAAAACCAAACTTTTATAACAGCTAAACCAAACGTTTCCAATGTAAATTTCTACCTTTATATAGTGTAGAAAGGCATCCTGAAGCCTGGAAAGTCATTAATTTGATTGTCCAGTATTTCCTTCATGAGATATTGCAACACTTAGAAAAAGTGTACAGCGCCAGCAGACAATGTTTTTTCAGCACTAAAAAAACGAAACTTCATTAACAGCTAAACCAAACGTTTCCAATGTAAATTTCCACATTTATAGAGTGTAAAAAGGCATCCTGAAGCCTGGGAAGTCATTAATTTGATTGTCCAGTATTTCCCTTATGATATAATGCCTCACATAGCAAATGTGTACAGCGCGAGCTGAAAATGCATTTACAGCACTAAAAAACCAAACTTTTATAACAGCTAAACCAAACGTTTCCAATGTAAATTTCCACCTTTATATAGTGTAGAAAGGCATCCTGAAGCCTGGAAAGTCATTAATTTGATTGTCCAGTATTTCCTTCATGAGATATTGCAACACTTAGAAAAAGTGTACAGCGCCAGTAGACAATGAATTTTCAGCACTAAAAAAACGATACTTCATTAACAGCTCAACTAAACGTTTCCAATGTAAATTTCCACCTTTAAATAGTGTAAAAAGACATCCTGAAGCCTGGGCAGTCATTAATATGATTGTCCAATATTTCCCTTATGAGATAATGCCTCTCATAGCAAATGTGTACAGCGCGAGCTGAAAATGCATTTACAGCACTAAAAAACCAAACTTTTATAACAGCTAAACCAAACGTTTCCAATGTAAATTTCCACCTTTATATAGTGTAGAAAGGCATCCTGGAGCCTGGAAAGTCATTAATTTGATTGTCCAGTATTTCCTTCATGAGATATTGCAACACTTAGAAAAAGTGTACAGCGCCAGCAGACAATGAATTTTCAGCACTAAAAAAACCAAACTTTTATAACAGCTAAACCAAACGTTTCCAATGTAAATTTCCACCTTTATATAGTGTAAAAAGGCATCCTGAAGCCTGGGAAGTCATTAATTTGATTGTCCAGTATTTCCCTTATGAGATAATGCCTCACATAGCAAATGTGTACAGTGCGAGCTGAAAATGCATTTTCAGCACTAAAAAAACAAACTTATATAACACCTAAACCAAACGTTTCCAATGTAAATTTCCACCTTTATATAGTGTAAAAAGACATCCTGAAGCCTGGGCAGTCATTAATATGATTGTCCAATATTTCCCTTATGAGATAATGCCTCTCATAGCAAATGTGTACAGCGCGAGCTGAAAATGCATTTACAGCACTAAAAAACCAAACTTTTATAACAGCTAAACCAAACGTTTCCAATGTAAATTTCCACCTTTATATAGTGTAGAAAGGCATCCTGGAGCCTGGAAAGTCATTAATTTGATTGTCCAGTATTTCCTTCATGAGATATTGCAACACTTAGAAAAAGTGTACAGCGCCAGCAGACAATGAATTTTCAGCACTAAAAAAACCAAACTTTTATAACAGCTAAACCAAACGTTTCCAATGTAAATTTCCACCTTTATATAGTGTAAAAAGGCATCCTGAAGCCTGGGAAGTCATTAATTTGATTGTCCAGTATTTCCCTTATGAGATAATGCCTCACATAGCAAATGTGTACAGTGCGAGCTGAAAATGCATTTTCAGCACTAAAAAAACAAACTTATATAACACCTAAACCAAACGTTTCCAATGTAAATTTCCACCTTTATATAGTGTAAAAAGACATCCTGAAGCCTGGGCAGTCATTAATTTGATTGTCCAATATTTCCCTTATGAGATAATGCCTCTCATAGCAAATGTGTACAGCGCGAGCTGAAAATGCATTTACAGCACTAAAAAACCAAACTTTTATAACAGCTAAACAAAACGTTTCCAATGTAAATTTCCACCTTTATATAGTGTAAAAAGACATCCTGAAGCCTGGGCAGTCATTAATTTGATTGTCCAATATTTCCCTTATGAGATAATGCCTCTCATAGCAAATGTGTACAGCGCGAGCTGAAAATGCATTTTCAGCACTAAAAAACCAAACTTTTATAACAGCTAAACCAAACGTTTCAAATGTAAATTTCCACCTTTATATAGTGTAAAAAGACATCCTGAAGCCTGGGCAGTCATTAATTTGATTGTCCAATATTTCCCTTATGAGATAATGCCTCTCATAGCAAATGTGTACAGTGCGAGCTGAAAATGCATTTACAGCACTAAAAAAACAAACTTTTATAACAGCTAAACCAAACGTTTCCAATGTAAATTTCCACCTTTATATAGTGTAAAAAGACATCCTGAAGCCTGGGCAGTCATTAATTTGATTGTCCAATATTTCCCTTATGAGATAATGCCTCTCATAGCAAATGTGTACAGTGCGAGCTGAAAATGCATTTACAGCACTAAAAAAACAAACTTTTATAACAGCTAAACCAAACGTTTCCAATGTAAATTTCCACCTTTATATAGTGTAAAAAGACATCCTGAAGCCTGGGCAGTCATTAATTTGATTGTCCAATATTTCCCTTATGAGATAATGCCTCTCATAGCAAATGTGTACAGCGCGAGCTGAAAATGCATTTACAGCACTAAAAAACCAAACTTTTATAACAGCTAAACCAAACGTTTCCAATGTAAATTTCCACCTTTATATAGTGTAGAAAGGCATCCTGAAGCCTGGAAAGTCATTACTTTGATTGTCCAGTATTTCCTTCATGAGATATTGCAACACTTAGAAAAAGTGTACAGCGCCAGCAGACAATGAATTTTCAGCACTAAATAAACGAAACTTCATTAACAGCTAAAGTAAACGTTTCCAATGTAAATTTCCACCTTTATATAGTGTAAAAAGACATCCTGAAGCCTGGGCAGTCATTAATTTGATTGTCCAATATTTCCCTTATGAGATAATGCCTCTCATAGCAAATGTGTACAGTGCGAGCTGAAAATGCATTTACAGCACTAAAAAAACAAACTTTTATAACAGCTAAACCAAACGTTTCCAATGTAAATTTCCACCTTTATCTAGTGTAGAAAGGCATCCTGAAGCCTGGAAAGTCATTAATTTGATTGTCCAGTATTTCCTTCATGAGATATTGCAACACTTAGAAAAAGTGTACAGCGCCAGTAGACAATGAATTTTCAGCACTAAAAAAACGATACTTCATTAACAGCTCAACTAAACGTTTCCAATGTAAATTTCCACCTTTATATAGTGTAAAAAGACATCCTGAAGCCTGGGCAGTCATTAATATGATTGTCCAATATTTCCCTTATGAGATAATGCCTCTCATAGCAAATGTGTACAGCGCGAGCTGAAAATGCATTTACAGCACTAAAAAACCAAACTTTTATAACAGCTAAACCAAACGTTTCCAATGTAAATTTCCACCTTTATATAGTGTAGAAAGGCATCCTGGAGCCTGGAAAGTCATTAATTTGATTGTCCAGTATTTCCTTCATGAGATATTGCAACACTTAGAAAAAGTGTACAGCGCCAGCAGACAATGAATTTTCAGCACTAAAAAAAACAAACTTTTATAACAGCTAAACCAAACGTTTCCAATGTAAATTTCCACCTTTATATAGTGTAAAAAGGCATCCTGAAGCCTGGGAAGTCATTAATTTGATTGTCCAGTATTTCCCTTATGAGATAATGCCTCACATAGCAAATGTGTACAGTGCGAGCTGAAAATGCATTTTCAGCACTAAAAAAACAAACTTATATAACACCTAAACCAAACGTTTCCAATGTAAATTTCCACCTTTATATAGTGTAAAAAGACATCCTGAAGCCTGGGCAGTCATTAATTTGATTGTCAAATATTTCCCTTATGAGATAATGCCTCTCATAGCAAATGTGTACAGCGCGAGCTGAAAATGCATTTACAGCACTAAAAAACCAAACTTTTATAACAGCTAAACCAAACGTTTCCAATGTAAATTTCCACCTTTATATAGTGTAAAAAGACATCCTGAAGCCTGGGCAGTCATTAATTTGATTGTCCAATATTTCCCTTATGAGATAATGCCTCTCATAGCAAATGTGTACAGCGCGAGCTGAAAATGCATTTTCAGCACTAAAAAACCAAACTTTTATAACAGCTAAACCAAACGTTTCAAATGTAAATTTCCACCTTTATATAGTGTAAAAAGACATCCTGAAGCCTGGGCAGTCATTAATTTGATTGTCCAATATTTCCCTTATGAGATAATGCCTCTCATAGCAAATGTGTACAGTGCGAGCTGAAAATGCATTTACAGCACTAAAAAAACAAACTTTTATAACAGCTAAACCAAACGTTTCCAATGTAAATTTCCACCTTTATATAGTGTAAAAAGACATCCTGAAGCCTGGGCAGTCATTAATTTGATTGTCCAATATTTCCCTTATGAGATAATGCCTCTCATAGCAAATGTGTACAGTGCGAGCTGAAAATGCATTTACAGCACTAAAAAAACAAACTTTTATAACAGCTAAACCAAACGTTTCCAATGTAAATTTCCACCTTTATATAGTGTAAAAAGACATCCTGAAGCCTGGGCAGTCATTAATTTGATTGTCCAATATTTCCCTTATGAGATAATGCCTCTCATAGCAAATGTGTACAGCGCGAGCTGAAAATGCATTTACAGCACTAAAAAACCAAACTTTTATAACAGCTAAACCAAACGTTTCCAATGTAAATTTCCACCTTTATATAGTGTAGAAAGGCATCCTGAAGCCTGGAAAGTCATTAATTTGATTGTCCAGTATTTCCTTCATGAGATATTGCAACACTTAGAAAAAGTGTACAGCGCCAGCAGACAATGAATTTTCAGCACTAAATAAACGAAACTTCATTAACAGCTAAAGTAAACGTTTCCAATGTAAATTTCCACCTTTATATAGTGTAAAAAGACATCCTGAAGCCTGGGCAGTCATTAATTTGATTGTCCAATATTTCCCTTATGAGATAATGCCTCTCATAGCAAATGTGTACAGTGCGAGCTGAAAATGCATTTACAGCACTAAAAAAACAAACTTTTATAACAGCTAAACCAAACGTTTCCAATGTAAATTTCCACCTTTATCTAGTGTAGAAAGGCATCCTGAAGCCTGGAAAGTCATTAATTTGATTGTCCAGTATTTCCTTCATGAGATATTGCAACACTTAGAAAAAGTGTACAGCGCCAGTAGACAATGAATTTTCAGCACTAAAAAAACGATACTTCATTAACAGCTCAACTAAACGTTTCCAATGTAAATTTCCACCTTTATATAGTGTAAAAAGACATCCTGAAGCCTGGGCAGTCATTAATATGATTGTCCAATATTTCCCTTATGAGATAATGCCTCTCATAGCAAATGTGTACAGCGCGAGCTGAAAATGCATTTACAGCACTAAAAAACCAAACTTTTATAACAGCTAAACCAAACGTTTCCAATGTAAATTTCCACCTTTATATAGTGTAGAAAGGCATCCTGGAGCCTGGAAAGTCATTAATTTGATTGTCCAGTATTTCCTTCATGAGATATTGCAACACTTAGAAAAAGTGTACAGCGCCAGCAGACAATGAATTTTCAGCACTAAAAAAACCAAACTTTTATAACAGCTAAACCAAACGTTTCCAATGTAAATTTCCACCTTTATATAGTGTAAAAAGGCATCCTGAAGCCTGGGAAGTCATTAATTTGATTGTCCAGTATTTCCCTTATGAGATAATGCCTCACATAGCAAATGTGTACAGTGCGAGCTGAAAATGCATTTTCAGCACTAAAAAAACAAACTTATATAACACCTAAACCAAACGTTTCCAATGTAAATTTCCACCTTTATATAGTGTAAAAAGACATCCTGAAGCCTGGGCAGTCATTAATTTGATTGTCAAATATTTCCCTTATGAGATAATGCCTCTCATAGCAAATGTGTACAGCGCGAGCTGAAAATGCATTTACAGCACTAAAAAACCAAACTTTTATAACAGCTAAACCAAACGTTTCCAATGTAAATTTCCACCTTTATATAGTGTAAAAAGACATCCTGAAGCCTGGGCAGTCATTAATTTGATTGTCCAATATTTCCCTTATGAGATAATGCCTCTCATAGCAAATGTGTACAGCGCGAGCTGAAAATGCATTTTCAGCACTAAAAAACCAAACTTTTATAACAGCTAAACCAAACGTTTCAAATGTAAATTTCCACCTTTATATAGTGTAAAAAGACATCCTGAAGCCTGGGCAGTCATTAATTTGATTGTCCAATATTTCCCTTATGAGATAATGCCTCTCATAGCAAATGTGTACAGTGCGAGCTGAAAATGCATTTACAGCACTAAAAAAACAAACTTTTATAACAGCTAAACCAAACGTTTCCAATGTAAATTTCCACCTTTATATAGTGTAAAAAGACATCCTGAAGCCTGGGCAGTCATTAATTTGATTGTCCAATATTTCCCTTATGAGATAATGCCTCTCATAGCAAATGTGTACAGTGCGAGCTGAAAATGCATTTACAGCACTAAAAAAACAAACTTTTATAACAGCTAAACCAAACGTTTCCAATGTAAATTTCCACCTTTATATAGTGTAAAAAGACATCCTGAAGCCTGGGCAGTCATTAATTTGATTGTCCAATATTTCCCTTATGAGATAATGCCTCTCATAGCAAATGTGTACAGCGCGAGCTGAAAATGCATTTACAGCACTAAAAAACCAAACTTTTATAACAGCTAAACCAAACGTTTCCAATGTAAATTTCCACCTTTATATAGTGTAGAAAGGCATCCTGAAGCCTGGAAAGTCATTAATTTGATTGTCCAGTATTTCCTTCATGAGATATTGCAACACTTAGAAAAAGTGTACAGCGCCAGCAGACAATGAATTTTCAGCACTAAAAAAACGAAACTTCATTAACAGCTAAACCAAACGTTTCCAATGTAAATTTCCACATTTATAGAGTGTAAAAAGGCATCCTGAAGCCTGGGAAGTCATTAATTTGATTGTCCAGTATTTCCCTTATGAGATAATGCCTCACATAGCAAATGTGTACAGTGCGAGCTGAAAATGCATTTACAGCACTAAAAAAACAAACTTTTATAACAGCTAAACCAAACGTTTCCAATGTAAATTTCCACCTTTATATAGTGTAGAAAGGCATCCTGAAGCCTGGAAAGTCATTAATTTGATTGTCCAGTATTTCCTTCATGAGATATTGCAACACTTAGAAAAAGTGTACAGCGCCAGCAGACAATGAATTTTCAGCACTAAATAAACGAAACTTCATTAACAGCTAAAGTAAACGTTTCCAATGTAAATTTCCACCTTTATATAGTGTAAAAAGACATCCTGAAGCCTGGGCAGTCATTAATTTGATTGTCCAATATTTCCCTTATGAGATAATGCCTCTCATAGCAAATGTGTACAGTGCGAGCTGAAAATGCATTTACAGCACTAAAAAAACAAACTTTTATAACAGCTAAACCAAACGTTTCCAATGTAAATTTCCACCTTTATATAGTGTAAAAAGACATCCTGAAGCCTGGGCAGTCATTAATTTGATTGTCCAATATTTCCCTTATGAGATAATGCCTCTCATAGCAAATGTGTACAGCGCGAGCTGAAAATGCATTTACAGCACTAAAAAACCAAACTTTTATAACAGCTAAACCAAACGTTTCCAATGTAAATTTCCACCTTTATATAGTGTAGAAAGGCATCCTGAAGCCTGGAAAGTCATTAATTTGATTGTCCAGTATTTCCTTCATGAGATATTGCAACACTTAGAAAAAGTGTACAGCGCCAGCAGACAATGAATTTTCAGCACTAAAAAAAACGAAACTTCATTAACAGCTAAACCAAACGTTTCCAATGTAAATTTCCACATTTATAGAGTGTAAAAAGGCATCCTGAAGCCTGGGAAGTCATTAATTTGATTGTCCAGTATTTCCCTTATGAGATAATGCCTCACATAGCAAATGTGTACAGTGCGAGCTGAAAATGCATTTACAGCACTAAAAAAACAAACTTTTATAACAGCTAAACCAAACGTTTCCAATGTAAATTTCCACCTTTATATAGTGTAGAAAGGCATCCTGAAGCCTGGAAAGTCATTAATTTGATTGTCCAGTATTTCCTTCATGAGATATTGCAACACTTAGAAAAAGTGTACAGCGCCAGCAGACAATGAATTTTCAGCACTAAATAAACGAAACTTCATTAACAGCTAAAGTAAACGTTTCCAATGTAAATTTCCACCTTTATATAGTGTAAAAAGACATCCTGAAGCCTGGGCAGTCATTAATTTGATTGTCCAATATTTCCCTTATGAGATAATGCCTCTCATAGAAAATGTGTACAGTGCGAGCTGAAAATGCATTTACAGCACTAAAAAAACAAACTTTTATAACAGCTAAACCAAACGTTTCCAATGTAAATTTCCACCTTTATATAGTGTAAAAAGACATCCTGAAGCCTGGGCAGTCATTAATTTGATTGTCCAATATTTCCCTTATGAGATAATGCCTCTCATAGCAAATGTGTACAGCGCGAGCTGAAAATGCATTTACAGCACTAAAAAAACAAACTTTTATAACAGCTAAACCAAACGTTTCCAATGTAAATTTCCACCTTTATATGGTGTAGAAAGGCATCCTGAAGCCTGGAAAGTCATTAATTTGATTGTCCAGTATTTCCTTCATGAGATATTGCAACACTGAGAAAAAGTGTACAGCGCCAGCAGACAATGAATTTTCAGCACTAAAAAAAACGAAACTTCATTAACAGCTAAACCAAACGTTTCCAATGTAAATTTCCACATTTATAGAGTGTAAAAAGGCATCCTGAAGCCTGGGAAGTCATTAATTTGATTGTCCAGTATTTCCCTTATGAGATAATGCCTCTCATTGCAAATGTGTACAGCGCGAGCTGAAAATGCATTTTCAGCACTAAAAAACCAAACTTTTATAACACCTAAACCAAACGTTTCCAATGTAAATTTCCTCCTTTATATAGTGTAAAAAGACATCCTGAAGCCTGGGCAGTCATTAATTTGATTGTCCAATATTTCCCTTATGAGATAATGCCTCTCATAGCAAATGTGTACAGCGCGAGCTGAAAATGCATTTACAGCACTAAAAAACCAAACTTTTATAACAGCTAAACCAAACGTTTCCAATGTAAATTTCCACCTTTATATAGTGTAGAAAGGCATCCTGAAGCCTGGAAAGTCATTAATTTGATTGTCCAGTATTTCCTTCATGAGATATTGCAACATTTAGAAAAAGTGTACAGCGCCAGCAGACAATGAATTTTCAGCACTAAAAAAACGAAACTTCATTAACAGCTAAACTAAACGTTTCCAATGTAAATTTCCACCTTTATATAGTGTAAAAAGACATCCTGAAGCCCGGGCAGCCATTAATTTGATTGTCCAATATTTCCCTTATGAGATAATGCCTCTCATAGCAAATGTGTACAGCGCGAGCTGAAAATGCATTTACAGCACTAAAAAACCAAACTTTTATAACAGCTAAACCAAACGTTTCCAATGTAAATTTCCACCTTTATATAGTGTAAAAAGACACCCTGAAGCCTGGGCAGTCATTAATTTGATTGTCCAATATTTCCCTTATGAGATAATGCCTCACATAGCAAATGTGTACAGTGCGAGCTGAAAATGCATTTACAGCACTAAAAAAACAAACTTTTATAACAGCTAAACCAAACGTTTCCAATGTAAATTTCCACCTTTATATAGTGTAGAAAGGCATCCTGAAGCCTGGAAAGTCATTAATTTGATTGTCCAGTATTTCCTTCATGAGATATTGCAACACTTAGAAAAAGTGTACAGCGCCAGCAGACAATGAATTTTCAGCACTAAATAAACGAAACTTCATTAACAGCTAAAGTAAACGTTTCCAATGTAAATTTCCACCTTTATATAGTGTAAAAAGACATCCTGAAGCCTGGGCAGTCATTAATTTGATTGTCCAATATTTCCCTTATGAGATAATGCCTCTCATAGCAAATGTGTACAGTGCGAGCTGAAAATGCATTTACAGCACTAAAAAAACAAACTTTTATAACAGCTAAACCAAACGTTTCCAATGTAAATTTCCACCTTTATATAGTGTAAAAAGACATCCTGAAGCCTGGGCAGTCATTAATTTGATTGTCCAATATTTCCCTTATGAGATAATGCCTCTCATAGCAAATGTGTACAGCGCGAGCTGAAAATGCATTTACAGCACTAAAAAAACAAACTTTTATAACAGCTAAACCAAACGTTTCCAATGTAAATTTCCACCTTTATATAGTGTAGAAAGGCATCCTGAAGCCTGGAAAGTCATTAATTTGATTGTCCAGTATTTCCTTCATGAGATATTGCAACACTGAGAAAAAGTGTACAGCGCCAGCAGACAATGAATTTTCAGCACTAAAAAAAACGAAACTTCATTAACAGCTAAACCAAACGTTTCCAATTTAAATTTCCACATTTATAGAGTGTAAAAAGGCATCCTGAAGCCTGGGAAGTCATTAATTTGATTGTCCAGTATTTCCCTTATGAGATAATGCCTCTCATTGCAAATGTGTACAGCGCGAGCTGAAAATGCATTTTCAGCACTAAAAAACCAAACTTTTATAACACCTAAACCAAACGTTTCCAATGTAAATTTCCTCCTTTATATAGTGTAAAAAGACATCCTGAAGCCTGGGCAGTCATTAATTTGATTGTCCAATATTTCCCTTATGAGATAATGCCTCTCATAGCAAATGTGTACAGCGCGAGCTGAAAATGCATTTACAGCACTAAAAAACCAAACTTTTATAACAGCTAAACCAAACGTTTCCAATGTAAATTTCCACCTTTATATAGTGTAGAAAGGCATCCTGAAGCCTGGAAAGTCATTAATTTGATTGTCCAGTATTTCCTTCATGAGATATTGCAACATTTAGAAAAAGTGTACAGCGCCAGCAGACAATGAATTTTCAGCACTAAAAAAACGAAACTTCATTAACAGCTAAACTAAACGTTTCCAATGTAAATTTCCACCTTTATATAGTGTAAAAAGACATCCTGAAGCCCGGGCAGCCATTAATTTGATTGTCCAATATTTCCCTTATGAGATAATGCCTCTCATAGCAAATGTGTACAGCGCGAGCTGAAAATGCATTTACAGCACTAAAAAACCAAACTTTTATAACAGCTAAACCAAACGTTTCCAATGTAAATTTCCACCTTTATATAGTGTAAAAAGACATCCTGAAGCCTGGGCAGTCATTAATTTGATTGTCCAATATTTCCCTTATGAGATAATGCCTCTCATAGCAAATGTGTACAGCGCGAGCTGAAAATGCATTTACAGCACTAAAAAAACAAACTTTTATAACAGCTAAACCAAACGTTTCCAATGTAAATTTCCACCTTTATATAGTGTAGAAAGGCATCCTGAAGCCTGGAAAGTCATTAATTTGATTGTCCAGTATTTCCTTCATGAGATATTGCAACACTTAGAAAAAGTGTACAGCGCCAGCAGACAATGAATTTTCAGCACTAAAAAAACGAAACTTCATTAACAGCTAAACTAAATGTTTCCAATGTAAATTTCCACCTTTATATAGTGTAAAAAGACATCCTGAAGCCTGGGCAGTCATTAATTTGATTGTCCAATATTTCCCTTATGAGATAATGCCTCTCATAGCAAATGTGTACAGCGCGAGCTGAAAATGCATTTACAGCACTAAAAAACCAAACTTTTATAACAGCTAAACCAAACGTTTCCAATGTAAATTTCCACCTTTATATAGTGTAAAAAGGCATCCTGAATCCTGGAAAGTCTTTAATTTGATTGTCCAGTATTTCCTTCATGAGATATTGCAACACTTAGAAAAAGTGTACAGCGCCCAGCAGACAATGAATTTCCAGCACTAAAAAAACGAAACTTCATTAACAGCTAAACTAAACGTTTCCAATGTAAATTTCCACCTTTATATAGTGTAAAAAGACATCCTGAAGCCTGGGCAGTCATTAATTTGATTGTCCAATATTTCCCTTATGAGATAATGCCTCTCATAGCAAATGTGTACAGCGCGAGCTGAAAATGCATTTACAGCACTAAAAAACCAAACTTTTATAACAGCTAAACCAAACGTTTCCAATGTAAATTTCCACCTTTATATAGTGTAGAAAGGCATCCTGAAGCCTGGAAAGTCATTAATTTGATTGTCCAGTATTTCCTTCATGAGATATTGCAACACTTAGAAAAAGTGTACAGCGCCAGCAGACAATGAATTTTCAGCACTAAAAAAACGAAACTTCATTAACAGCTAAACCAAACGTTTCCAATGTAAATTTCCACATTTATAGAGTGTAAAAAGGCATCCTGAAGCCTGGGAAGTCATTAATTTGATTGTCCAGTATTTCCCTTATGAGATAATGCCTCACATAGCAAATGTGTACAGTGCGAGCTGAAAATGCATTTTCAGCACTAAAAAACCAAACTTTTATAACAGCTAAACCAAACGTTTCCAATGTAAATTTCCACCTTTATATAGTGTAAAAAGACATCCTGAAGCCTGGGCAGTCATTAATTTGATTGTCCAGTATTTCCCTTATGAGATAATGCCTCACATAGCAAATGTGTACAGCGCGAGCTGAAAATGCATTTACAGCACTAAAAAAACAAACTTTTATAACAGCTAAACCAAACGTTTCCAATGTAAATTTCCACATTTATAGAGTGTAAAAATGCATCCTGAAGCCTGGGAAGTCATTAATTTGATTGTCCAGTATTTCCCTTATGAGATAATGCCTCACATAGCAAATGTGTACAGTGCGAGCTGAAAATGCATTTTCAGCACTAAAAAACCAAACTTTTATAACAGCTAAACCAAACGTTTCCAATGTAAATTTCCACCTTTATATAGTGTAAAAAGACATCCTGAAGCCTGGGCAGTCATTAATTTGATTGTCCAATATTTCCCTTATGAGATAATGCCTCTCATAGCAAATGTGTACAGCGCGAGCTGAAAATGCATTTACAGCACTAAAAAACCAAACTTTTATAACAGCTAAACCAAACGTTTCCAATGTAAATTTCCACCTTTATATAGTGTAAAAAGACATCCTGAAGCCTGGGCAGTCATTAATTTGATTGTCCAATATTTCCCTTATGAGATAATGCCTCTCATAGCAAATGTGTACAGCGCGAGCTGAAAATGCATTTACAGCACTAAAAAAACAAACTTTTATAACAGCTAAACCAAACGTTTCCAATGTAAATTTCCACCTTTATATAGTGTAGAAAGGCATCCTGAAGCCTGGAAAGTCATTAATTTGATTGTCCAGTATTTCCTTCATGAGATATTGCAACACTTAGAAAAAGTGTACAGCGCCAGCAGACAATGAATTTTCAGCACTAAAAAAACGAAACTTCATTAACAGCTAAACTAAATGTTTCCAATGTAAATTTCCACCTTTATATAGTGTAAAAAGACATCCTGAAGCCTGGGCAGTCATTAATTTGATTGTCCAATATTTCCCTTATGAGATAATGCCTCTCATAGCAAATGTGTACAGCGCGAGCTGAAAATGCATTTACAGCACTAAAAAACCAAACTTTTATAACAGCTAAACCAAACGTTTCCAATGTAAATTTCCACCTTTATATAGTGTAAAAAGGCATCCTGAAGCCTGGAAAGTCTTTAATTTGATTGTCCAGTATTTCCTTCATGAGATATTGCAACACTTAGAAAAAGTGTACAGCGCCAGCAGACAATGAATTTCCAGCACTAAAAAAACGAAACTTCATTAACAGCTAAACTAAACGTTTCCAATGTAAATTTCCACCTTTATATAGTGTAAAAAGACATCCTGAAGCCTGGGCAGTCATTAATTTGATTGTCCAATATTTCCCTTATGAGATAATGCCTCTCATAGCAAATGTGTACAGCGCGAGCTGAAAATGCATTTACAGCACTAAAAAACCAAACTTTTATAACAGCTAAACCAAACGTTTCCAATGTAAATTTCAACCTTTATATAGTGTAAAAAGACATCCTGAAGCCTGGGCAGTCATTAATTTGATTGTCCAATATTTCCCTTATGAGATAATGCCTCTCATAGCAAATGTGTACAGCGCGAGCTGAAAATGCATTTACAGCACTAAAAACCCAAACTTTTATAACAGCTAAACCAAACGTTTCCAATGTAAATTTCCACCTTTATATAGTGTAGAAAGGCATCCTGAAGCCTGGAAAGTCATTAATTTGATTGTCCAGTATTTCCTTCATGAGATATTGCAACACTTAGAAAACGTGTACAGCGCCAGCAGACAATGAATTTTCAGCACTAAAAAAACGAAACTTCATTAACAGCTGAACTAAACGTTTCCAATGTAAATGTCCACCTTTATATAGTGTAAAAAGACATCCTGAAGCCTGGGCAGTCATTAATTTGATTGTCCAATATTTCCCTTATGAGATAATGCCTCTCATAGCAAATGTGTACAGCGCGAGCTGAAAATGCATTTACAGCACTAAAAAACCAAACTTTTATAACAGCTAAACCAAACGTTTCCAATGTAAATTTCCACCTTTATATAGTGTAGAAAGGCATCCTGAAGCCTGGAAAGTCATTAATTTGATTGTCCAGTATTTCCTTCATGAGATATTGCAACACTTAGAAAAAGTGTACAGCGCCAGCAGACAATGAATTTTCAGCACTAAAAAAAACGAAACTTCATTAACAGCTAAACCAAACGTTTCCAATGTAAATTTCCACCTTTATATAGTGTAGAAAGGCATCCTGAAGCCTGGAAAGTCATTAATTTGATTGTCCAGTATTTCCTTCATGAGATATTGCAACACTTAGAAAAAGTGTACAGCGCCAGCAGACAATGAATTTTCAGCACTAAAAAAACGAAACTTCATTAACAGCTAAACCAAACGTTTCCAATGTAAATTTCCACATTTATAGAGTGTAAAAAGGCATCCTGAAGCCTGGGAAGTCATTAATTTGATTGTCCAGTATTTCCCTTATGAGATAATGCCTCACATAGCAAATGTGTACAGTGCGAGCTGAAAATGCATTTTCAGCACTAAAAAACCAAACTTTTATAACAGCTAAACCAAACGTTTCCAATGTAAATTTCCACCTTTATATAGTGTAAAAAGACATCCTGAAGCCTGGGCAGTCATTAATTTGATTGTCCAATATTTCCCTTATGAGATAATGCCTCTCATAGCAAATGTGTACAGCGCGAGCTGAAAATGCATTTACAGCACTAAAAAACCAAACTTTTATAACAGCTAAACCAAACGTTTCAATTGTAAATTTCCACCTTTATATAGTGTAGAAAGGCATCCTGAAGCCTGGAAAGTCATTAATTTGATTGTCCAGTATTTCCTTCATGAGATATTGCAACACTTAGAAAAAGTGTACAGCGCCAGCAGACAATGAATTTTCAGCACTAAAAAAACGAAACTTCATTAACAGCTAAACCAAACGTTTCCAATGTAAATTTCCACATTTATAGAGTGTAAAAAGGCATCCTGAAGCCTGGGCAGTCATTAATTTGATTGTCCAGTATTTCCCTTATGAGATAATGCCTCACATAGCAAATGTGTACAGTGCGAGCTGAAAATGCATTTTCAGCACTAAAAAACCAAACTTTTATAACAGCTAAACCAAACGTTTCCAATGTAAATTTCCACCTTTATATAGTGTAAAAAGACATCCTGAAGCCTGGGCAGTCATTAATTTGATTGTCCAGTATTTCCCTTATGAGATAATGCCTCACATAGCAAATGTGTACAGCGCCAGCAGACAATGAATTTTCAGCACTAAAAAAACGAAACTTCATTAACAGCTAAACTAAACGTTTCCAATGTAAATTTCCACCCTTATATAGTGTAAAAAGACATCCTGAAGCCTGGGCAGTCATTAATTTGATTGTCCAATATTTCCCTTATGAGATAATGCCTCTCATAGCAAATGTGTACAGTGCGAGCTGAAAATGCATTTACAGCACTAAAAAAACAAACTTTTATAACAGCTAAACCAAACGTTTCCAATGTAAATTTCCACCTTTATATAGTGTAAAAAGACATCCTGAAGCCTGGGCAGTCATTAATTTGATTGTCCAATATTTCCCTTATGAGATAATGCCTCTCATAGCAAATGTGTACAGCGCGAGCTGAAAATGCATTTACAGCACTAAAAAACCAAACTTTTATAACAGCTAAACCAAACGTTTCCAATGTAAATTTCCACCTTTATATAGTGTAGAAAGGCATCCTGAAGCCTGGAAAGTCATTAATTTGATTGTCCAGTATTTCCTTCATGAGATATTGCAACACTTAGAAAAAGTGTACAGCGCCAGCAGACAATGAATTTTCAGCACTAAAAAAACGAAACTTCATTAACAGCTAAACCAAACGTTTCCAATGTAAATTTCCACATTTATAGAGTGTAAAAAGGCATCCTGAAGCCTGGGAAGTCATTAATTTGATTGTCCAGTATTTCCCTTATGAGATAATGCCTCACATAGCAAATGTGTACAGTGCGAGCTGAAAATGCATTTACAGCACTAAAAAAACAAACTTTTATAACAGCTAAACCAAACGTTTCCAATGTAAATTTCCACCTTTATATAGTGTAGAAAGGCATCCTGAAGCCTGGAAAGTCATTAATTTGATTGTCCAGTATTTCCTTCATGAGATATTGCAACACTTAGAAAAAGTGTACAGCGCCAGCAGACAATGAATTTTCAGCACTAAATAAACGAAACTTCATTAACAGCTAAAGTAAACGTTTCCAATGTAAATTTCCACCTTTATATAGTGTAAAAAGACATCCTGAAGCCTGGGCAGTCATTAATTTGATTGTCCAATATTTCCCTTATGAGATAATGCCTCTCATAGCAAATGTGTACAGTGCGAGCTGAAAATGCATTTACAGCACTAAAAAAACAAACTTTTATAACAGCTAAACCAAACGTTTCCAATGTAAATTTCCACCTTTATATAGTGTAAAAAGACATCCTGAAGCCTGGGCAGTCATTAATTTGATTGTCCAATATTTCCCTTATGAGATAATGCCTCTCATAGCAAATGTGTACAGCGCGAGCTGAAAATGCATTTACAGCACTAAAAAACCAAACTTTTATAACAGCTAAACCAAACGTTTCCAATATAAATTTCCACCTTTATATAGTGTAGAAAGGCATCCTGAAGCCTGGAAAGTCATTAATTTGATTGTCCAGTATTTCCTTCATGAGATATTGCAACACTTAGAAAAAGTGTACAGCGCCAGCAGACAATGAATTTTCAGCACTAAAAAAACGAAACTTCATTAACAGCTAAACCAAACGTTTCCAATGTAAATTTCCACATTTATAGAGTGTAAAAAGGCATCCTGAAGCCTGGGAAGTCATTAATTTGATTGTCCAGTATTTCCCTTATGAGATAATGCCTCACATAGCAAATGTGTACAGTGCGAGCTGAAAATGCATTTACAGCACTAAAAAAACAAACTTTTATAACAGCTAAACCAAACGTTTCCAATGTAAATTTCCACCTTTATATAGTGTAGAAAGGCATCCTGAAGCCTGGAAAGTCATTAATTTGATTGTCCAGTATTTCCTTCATGAGATATTGCAACACTTAGAAAAAGTGTACAGCGCCAGCAGACAATGAATTTTCAGCACTAAATAAACGAAACTTCATTAACAGCTAAAGTAAACGTTTCCAATGTAAATTTCCACCTTTATATAGTGTAAAAAGACATCCTGAAGCCTGGGCAGTCATTAATTTGATTGTCCAATATTTCCCTTATGAGATAATGCCTCTCATAGCAAATGTGTACAGTGCGAGCTGAAAATGCATTTACAGCACTAAAAAAACAAACTTTTATAACAGCTAAACCAAACGTTTCCAATGTAAATTTCCACCTTTATATAGTGTAAAAAGACATCCTGAAGCCTGGGCAGTCATTAATTTGATTGTCCAATATTTCCCTTATGAGATAATGCCTCTCATAGCAAATGTGTACAGCGCGAGCTGAAAATGCATTTACAGCACTAAAAAACCAAACTTTTATAACAGCTAAACCAAACGTTTCCAATGTAAATTTCCACCTTTATATAGTGTAGATAGGCATCCTGAAGCCTGGAAAGTCATTAATTTGATTGTCCAGTATTTCCTTCATGAGATATTGCAACATTTAGAAAAAGTGTACAGCGCCAGCAGACAATGAATTTTCAGCACTAAAAAAACGAAACTTCATTAACAGCTAAACTAAACGTTTCCAATGTAAATTTCCACCTTTATATAGTGTAAAAAGACATCCTGAAGCCCGGGCAGCCATTAATTTGATTGTCCAATATTTCCCTTATGAGATAATGCCTCTCATAGCAAATGTGTACAGCGCGAGCTGAAAATGCATTTACAGCACTAAAAAACCAAACTTTTATAACAGCTAAACCAAACGTTTCCAATGTAAATTTCCACCTTTATATAGTGTAAAAAGACATCCTGAAGCCTGGGCAGTCATTAATTTGATTGTCCAATATTTCCCTTATGAGATAATGCCTCTCATAGCAAATGTGTACAGCGCGAGCTGAAAATGCATTTACAGCACTAAAAAACCAAACTTTTATAACAGCTAAACCAAACGTTTCCAATGTAAATTTCCACCTTTATATAGTGTAGAAAGGCATCCTGAAGCCTGGAAAGTCATTAATTTGATTGTCCAGTATTTCCTTCATGAGATATTGCAACACTTAGAAAAAGTGTACAGCGCCAGCAGACAATGAATTTTCAGCACTAAAAAAACGAAACTTCATTAACAGCTAAACTAAATGTTTCCAATGTAAATTTCCACCTTTATATAGTGTAAAAAGACATCCTGAAGCCTGGGCAGTCATTAATTTGATTGTCCAATATTTCCCTTATGAGATAATGCCTCTCATAGCAAATGTGTACAGCGCGAGCTGAAAATGCATTTACAGCACTAAAAAACCAAACTTTTATAACAGCTAAACCAAACGTTTCCAATGTAAATTTCCACCTTTATATAGTGTAAAAAGGCATCCTGAAGCCTGGAAAGTCTTTAATTTGATTGTCCAGTATTTCCTTCATGAGATATTGCAACACTTAGAAAAAGTGTACAGCGCCAGCAGACAATGAATTTTCAGCACTAAAAAACCGAAACTTCATTAACAGCTAAACTAAACGTTTCCAATGTAAATTTCCACCTTTATATAGTGTAAAAAGACATCCTGAAGCCTGGGCAGCCATTAATTTGATTGTCCAATATTTCCCTTATGAGATAATGCCTCTCATAGCAAATGTGTACAGCGCGAGCTGAAAATGCATTTACAGCACTAAAAAACCAAACTTTTATAACAGCTAAACCAAACGTTTCCAATGTAAATTTCCACCTTTATAGAGTGTAAAAAGACATCCTGAAGCCTGGGCAGTCATTAATTTGATTGTCCAATATTTCCCTTATGAGATAATGCCTCTCATAGCAAATGTGTACAGCGCGAGCTGAAAATGCATTTACACACTAAAAAACCAAACTTTTATAACAGCTAAACCAAACGTTTCCAATGTAAATTTCTACCTTTATATAGTGTAGAAAGGCATCCTGAAGCCTGGAAAGTCATTAATTTGATTGTCCAGTATTTCCTTCATGAGATATTGCAACACTTAGAAAAAGTGTACAGCGCCAGCAGACAATGTTTTTTCAGCACTAAAAAAACGAAACTTCATTAACAGCTAAACCAAACGTTTCCAATGTAAATTTCCACATTTATAGAGTGTAAAAAGGCATCCTGAAGCCTGGGAAGTCATTAATTTGATTGTCCAGTATTTCCCTTATGATATAATGCCTCACATAGCAAATGTGTACAGCGCGAGCTGAAAATGCATTTACAGCACTAAAAAACCAAACTTTTATAACAGCTAAACCAAACGTTTCCAATGTAAATTTCCACCTTTATATAGTGTAGAAAGGCATCCTGAAGCCTGGAAAGTGATTAATTTGATTGTCCAGTATTTCCTTCATGAGATATTGCAACACTTAGAAAAAGTGTACAGCGCCAGCAGACAATGAATTTTCAGCACTAAAAAAACGAAACTTCATTAACAGCTAAACCAAACGTTTCCAATGTAAATTTCCACATTTATAGAGTGTAAAAAGGCATCCTGAAGCCTGGGAAGTCATTAATTTGATTGTCCAGTATTTCCCTTATGAGATAATGCCTCACATAGCAAATGTGTACAGTGCGAGCTGAAAATGCATTTACAGCACTAAAAAAACAAACTTTTATAACAGCTAAACCAAACGTTTCCAATGTAAATTTCCACCTTTATATAGTGTAGAAAGGCATCCTGAAGCCTGGAAAGTCATTAATTTGATTGTCCAGTATTTCCTTCATGAGATATTGCAACACTTAGAAAAAGTGTACAGCGCCAGCAGACAATGAATTTTCAGCACTAAATAAACGAAACTTCATTAACAGCTAAAGTAAACGTTTCCAATGTAAATTTCCACCTTTATATAGTGTAAAAAGACATCCTGAAGCCTGGGCAGTCATTAATTTGATTGTCCAATATTTCCCTTATGAGATAATGCCTCTCATAGCAAATGTGTACAGTGCGAGCTGAAAATGCATTTACAGCACTAAAAAAACAAACTTTTATAACAGCTAAACCAAACGTTTCCAATGTAAATTTCCACCTTTATATAGTGTAAAAAGACATCCTGAAGCCTGGGCAGTCATTAATTTGATTGTCCAATATTTCCCTTATGAGATAATGCCTCTCATAGCAAATGTGTACAGCGCGAGCTGAAAATGCATTTACAGCACTAAAAAACCAAACTTTTATAACAGCTAAACCAAACGTTTCCAATGTAAATTTCCACCTTTATATAGTGTAGAAAGGCATCCTGAAGCCTGGAAAGTCATTAATTTGATTGTCCAGTATTTCCTTCATGAGATATTGCAACATTTAGAAAAAGTGTACAGCGCCAGCAGACAATGAATTTTCAGCACTAAAAAAACGAAACTTCATTAACAGCTAAACTAAACGTTTCCAATGTAAATTTCCACCTTTATATAGTGTAAAAAGACATCCTGAAGCCCGGGCAGCCATTAATTTGATTGTCCAATATTTCCCTTATGAGATAATGCCTCTCATAGCAAATGTGTACAGCGCGAGCTGAAAATGCATTTACAGCACTAAAAAACCAAACTTTTATAACAGCTAAACCAAACGTTTCCAATGTAAATTTCCACCTTTATATAGTGTAGAAAGGCATCCTGAAGCCTGGAAAGTCATTAATTTGATTGTCCAGTATTTCCTTCATGAGATATTGCAACACTTAGAAAAAGTGTACAGCGCCAGCAGACAATGAATTTTCAGCACTAAAAAAACGAAACTTCATTAACAGCTAAACTAAATGTTTCCAATGTAAATTTCCACCTTTATATAGTGTAAAAAGACATCCTGAAGCCTGGGCAGTCATTAATTTGATTGTCCAATATTTCCCTTATGAGATAATGCCTCTCATAGCAAATGTGTACAGCGCGAGCTGAAAATGCATTTACAGCACTAAAAAACCAAACTTTTATAACAGCTAAACCAAACGTTTCCAATGTAAATTTCCACCTTTATATAGTGTAAAAAGGCATCCTGAAGCCTGGAAAGTCTTTAATTTGATTGTCCAGTATTTCCTTCATGAGATATTGCAACACTTAGAAAAAGTGTACAGCGCCAGCAGACAATGAATTTTCAGCACTAAAAAACCGAAACTTCATTAACAGCTAAACTAAACGTTTCCAATGTAAATTTCCACCTTTATATAGTGTAAAAAGACATCCTGAAGCCTGGGCAGCCATTAATTTGATTGTCCAATATTTCCCTTATGAGATAATGCCTCTCATAGCAAATGTGTACAGCGCGAGCTGAAAATGCATTTACAGCACTAAAAAACCAAACTTTTATAACAGCTAAACCAAACGTTTCCAATGTAAATTTCCACCTTTATAGAGTGTAAAAAGACATCCTGAAGCCTGGGCAGTCATTAATTTGATTGTCCAATATTTCCCTTATGAGATAATGCCTCTCATAGCAAATGTGTACAGCGCGAGCTGAAAATGCATTTACACACTAAAAAACCAAACTTTTATAACAGCTAAACCAAACGTTTCCAATGTAAATTTCTACCTTTATATAGTGTAGAAAGGCATCCTGAAGCATGGAAAGTCATTAATTTGATTGTCCAGTATTTCCTTCATGAGATATTGCAACACTTAGAAAAAGTGTACAGCGCCAGCAGACAATGTTTTTTCAGCACTAAAAAAACGAAACTTCATTAACAGCTAAACCAAACGTTTCCAATGTAAATTTCCACATTTATAGAGTGTAAAAAGGCATCCTGAAGCCTGGGAAGTCATTAATTTGATTGTCCAGTATTTCCCTTATGATATAATGCCTCACATAGCAAATGTGTACAGCGCGAGCTGAAAATGCATTTACAGCACTAAAAAACCAAACTTTTATAACAGCTAAACCAAACGTTTCCAATGTAAATTTCCACCTTTATATAGTGTAGAAAGGCATCCTGAAGCCTGGAAAGTGATTAATTTGATTGTCCAGTATTTCCTTCATGAGATATTGCAACACTTAGAAAAAGTGTACAGCGCCAGCAGACAATGAATTTTCAGCACTAAAAAACCGAAACTTCATTAACAGCTAAACTAAACGTTTCCAATGTAAATTTCCACCTTTATATAGTGTAAAAAGACATCCTGAAGCCTGGGCAGTCATTAATTTGATTGTCCAATATTTCCCTTATGAGATAATGCCTCTCATAGCAAATGTGTACAGCGCGAGCTGAAAATGCATTTACAGCACTAAAAAACCAAACTTTTATAACAGCTAAACCAAACGTTTCCAATGTAAATTTCCACCTTTATATAGTGTAGAAAGGCATCCTGAAGCCTGGAAAGTCATTAATTTGATTGTCCAGTATTTCCTTCATGAGATATTGCAACACTTAGAAAAAGTGTACAGCGCCAGCAGACAATGAATTTCCAGCACTAAAAAAACGAAACTTCATTAACAGCTAAACTAAACGTTTCCAATGTAAATTTCCACCTTTATATAGTGTAAAAAGACATCCTGAAGCCTGGGCAGTCATTAATTTGATTGTCCAATATTTCCCTTATGAGATAATGCCTCTCATAGCAAATGTGTACAGCGCGAGCTGAAAATGCATTTACAGCACTAAAAAAACAAACTTTTATAACAGCTAAACCAAACGTTTCCAATGTAAATTTCCACCTTTATATAGTGTAGAAAGGCATCATGAAGCCTGGAAAGTCATTAATTTGATTGTCCAGTATTTCCTTCATGAGATATTGCAACACTTAGAAAAAGTGTACAGCGCCAGCAGACAATGAATTTTCAGCACTAAAAAAAACGAAACTTCATTAACAGCTAAACCAAACGTTTCCAATGTAAATTTCCACATTTATAGAGTGTAAAAAGGCATCCTGAAGCCTGGGAAGTCATTAATTTGATTGTCCAGTATTTCCCTTATGAGATAATGCCTCACATAGCAAATGTGTACAGTGCGAGCTGAAAATGCATTTACAGCACTAAAAAAACAAACTTTTATAACAGCTAAACCAAACGTTTCCAATGTAAATTTCCACCTTTATATAGTGTAGAAAGGCATCCTGAAGCCTGGAAAGTCATTAATTTGATTGTCCAGTATTTCCTTCATGAGATATTGCAACACTTAGAAAAAGTGTACAGCGCCAGCAGACAATGAATTTTCAGCACTAAATAAACGAAACTTCATTAACAGCTAAAGTAAACGTTTCCAATGTAAATTTCCACCTTTATATAGTGTAAAAAGACATCCTGAAGCCTGGGCAGTCATTAATTTGATTGTCCAATATTTCCCTTATGAGATAATGCCTCTCATAGAAAATGTGTACAGTGCGAGCTGAAAATGCATTTACAGCACTAAAAAAACAAACTTTTATAACAGCTAAACCAAACGTTTCCAATGTAAATTTCCACCTTTATATAGTGTAAAAAGACATCCTGAAGCCTGGGCAGTCATTAATTTGATTGTCCAATATTTCCCTTATGAGATAATGCCTCTCATAGCAAATGTGTACAGCGCGAGCTGAAAATGCATTTACAGCACTAAAAAAACAAACTTTTATAACAGCTAAACCAAACGTTTCCAATGTAAATTTCCACCTTTATATGGTGTAGAAAGGCATCCTGAAGCCTGGAAAGTCATTAATTTGATTGTCCAGTATTTCCTTCATGAGATATTGCAACACTGAGAAAAAGTGTACAGCGCCAGCAGACAATGAATTTTCAGCACTAAAAAAAACGAAACTTCATTAACAGCTAAACCAAACGTTTCCAATGTAAATTTCCACATTTATAGAGTGTAAAAAGGCATCCTGAAGCCTGGGAAGTCATTAATTTGATTGTCCAGTATTTCCCTTATGAGATAATGCCTCTCATTGCAAATGTGTACAGCGCGAGCTGAAAATGCATTTTCAGCACTAAAAAACCAAACTTTTATAACACCTAAACCAAACGTTTCCAATGTAAATTTCCTCCTTTATATAGTGTAAAAAGACATCCTGAAGCCTGGGCAGTCATTAATTTGATTGTCCAATATTTCCCTTATGAGATAATGCCTCTCATAGCAAATGTGTACAGCGCGAGCTGAAAATGCATTTACAGCACTAAAAAACCAAACTTTTATAACAGCTAAACCAAACGTTTCCAATGTAAATTTCCACCTTTATATAGTGTAGAAAGGCATCCTGAAGCCTGGAAAGTCATTAATTTGATTGTCCAGTATTTCCTTCATGAGATATTGCAACATTTAGAAAAAGTGTACAGCGCCAGCAGACAATGAATTTTCAGCACTAAAAAAACGAAACTTCATTAACAGCTAAACTAAACGTTTCCAATGTAAATTTCCACCTTTATATAGTGTAAAAAGACATCCTGAAGCCCGGGCAGCCATTAATTTGATTGTCCAATATTTCCCTTATGAGATAATGCCTCTCATAGCAAATGTGTACAGCGCGAGCTGAAAATGCATTTACAGCACTAAAAAACCAAACTTTTATAACAGCTAAACCAAACGTTTCCAATGTAAATTTCCACCTTTATATAGTGTAAAAAGACACCCTGAAGCCTGGGCAGTCATTAATTTGATTGTCCAATATTTCCCTTATGAGATAATGCCTCACATAGCAAATGTGTACAGTGCGAGCTGAAAATGCATTTACAGCACTAAAAAAACAAACTTTTATAACAGCTAAACCAAACGTTTCCAATGTAAATTTCCACCTTTATATAGTGTAGAAAGGCATCCTGAAGCCTGGAAAGTCATTAATTTGATTGTCCAGTATTTCCTTCATGAGATATTGCAACACTTAGAAAAAGTGTACAGCGCCAGCAGACAATGAATTTTCAGCACTAAATAAACGAAACTTCATTAACAGCTAAAGTAAACGTTTCCAATGTAAATTTCCACCTTTATATAGTGTAAAAAGACATCCTGAAGCCTGGGCAGTCATTAATTTGATTGTCCAATATTTTCCTTATGAGATAATGCCTCTCATAGCAAATGTGTACAGTGCGAGCTGAAAATGCATTTACAGCACTAAAAAAACAAACTTTTATAACAGCTAAACCAAACGTTTCCAATGTAAATTTCCACCTTTATATAGTGTAAAAAGACATCCTGAAGCCTGGGCAGTCATTAATTTGATTGTCCAATATTTCCCTTATGAGATAATGCCTCTCATAGCAAATGTGTACAGCGCGAGCTGAAAATGCATTTACAGCACTAAAAAAACAAACTTTTATAACAGCTAAACCAAACGTTTCCAATGTAAATTTCCACCTTTATATAGTGTAGAAAGGCATCCTGAAGCCTGGAAAGTCATTAATTTGATTGTCCAGTATTTCCTTCATGAGATATTGCAACACTGAGAAAAAGTGTACAGCGCCAGCAGACAATGAATTTTCAGCACTAAAAAAAACGAAACTTCATTAACAGCTAAACCAAACGTTTCCAATTTAAATTTCCACATTTATAGAGTGTAAAAAGGCATCCTGAAGCCTGGGAAGTCATTAATTTGATTGTCCAGTATTTCCCTTATGAGATAATGCCTCTCATTGCAAATGTGTACAGCGCGAGCTGAAAATGCATTTTCAGCACTAAAAAACCAAACTTTTATAACACCTAAACCAAACGTTTCCAATGTAAATTTCCTCCTTTATATAGTGTAAAAAGACATCCTGAAGCCTGGGCAGTCATTAATTTGATTGTCCAATATTTCCCTTATGAGATAATGCCTCTCATAGCAAATGTGTACAGCGCGAGCTGAAAATGCATTTACAGCACTAAAAAACCAAACTTTTATAACAGCTAAACCAAACGTTTCCAATGTAAATTTCCACCTTTATATAGTGTAGAAAGGCATCCTGAAGCCTGGAAAGTCATTAATTTGATTGTCCAGTATTTCCTTCATGAGATATTGCAACATTTAGAAAAAGTGTACAGCGCCAGCAGACAATGAATTTTCAGCACTAAAAAAACGAAACTTCATTAACAGCTAAACTAAACGTTTCCAATGTAAATTTCCACCTTTATATAGTGTAAAAAGACATCCTGAAGCCCGGGCAGCCATTAATTTGATTGTCCAATATTTCCCTTATGAGATAATGCCTCTCATAGCAAATGTGTACAGCGCGAGCTGAAAATGCATTTACAGCACTAAAAAACCAAACTTTTATAACAGCTAAACCAAACGTTTCCAATGTAAATTTCCACCTTTATATAGTGTAAAAAGACATCCTGAAGCCTGGGCAGTCATTAATTTGATTGTCCAATATTTCCCTTATGAGATAATGCCTCTCATAGCAAATGTGTACAGCGCGAGCTGAAAATGCATTTACAGCACTAAAAAAACAAACTTTTATAACAGCTAAACCAAACGTTTCCAATGTAAATTTCCACCTTTATATAGTGTAGAAAGGCATCCTGAAGCCTGGAAAGTCATTAATTTGATTGTCCAGTATTTCCTTCATGAGATATTGCAACACTTAGAAAAAGTGTACAGCGCCAGCAGACAATGAATTTTCAGCACTAAATAAACGAAACTTCATTAACAGCTAAAGTAAACGTTTCCAATGTAAATTTCCACCTTTATATAGTGTAAAAAGACATCCTGAAGCCTGGGCAGTCATTAATTTGATTGTCCAATATTTCCCTTATGAGATAATGCCTCTCATAGCAAATGTGTACAGTGCGAGCTGAAAATGCATTTACAGCACTAAAAAAACAAACTTTTATAACAGCTAAACCAAACGTTTCCAATGTAAATTTCCACCTTTATATAGTGTAAAAAGACATCCTGAAGCCTGGGCAGTCATTAATTTGATTGTCCAATATTTCCCTTATGAGATAATGCCTCTCATAGCAAATGTGTACAGCGCGAGCTGAAAATGCATTTACAGCACTAAAAAAACAAACTTTTATAACAGCTAAACCAAACGTTTCCAATGTAAATTTCCACCTTTATATAGTGTAGAAAGGCATCCTGAAGCCTGGAAAGTCATTAATTTGATTGTCCAGTATTTCCTTCATGAGATATTGCAACACTGAGAAAAAGTGTACAGCGCCAGCAGACAATGAATTTTCAGCACTAAAAAAAACGAAACTTCATTAACAGCTAAACCAAACGTTTCCAATTTAAATTTCCACATTTATAGAGTGTAAAAAGGCATCCTGAAGCCTGGGAAGTCATTAATTTGATTGTCCAGTATTTCCCTTATGAGATAATGCCTCTCATTGCAAATGTGTACAGCGCGAGCTGAAAATGCATTTTCAGCACTAAAAAACCAAACTTTTATAACACCTAAACCAAACGTTTCCAATGTAAATTTCCTCCTTTATATAGTGTAAAAAGACATCCTGAAGCCTGGGCAGTCATTAATTTGATTGTCCAATATTTCCCTTATGAGATAATGCCTCTCATAGCAAATGTGTACAGCGCGAGCTGAAAATGCATTTACAGCACTAAAAAACCAAACTTTTATAACAGCTAAACCAAACGTTTCCAATGTAAATTTCCACCTTTATATAGTGTAGAAAGGCATCCTGAAGCCTGGAAAGTCATTAATTTGATTGTCCAGTATTTCCTTCATGAGATATTGCAACATTTAGAAAAAGTGTACAGCGCCAGCAGACAATGAATTTTCAGCACTAAAAAAACGAAACTTCATTAACAGCTAAACTAAACGTTTCCAATGTAAATTTCCACCTTTATATAGTGTAAAAAGACATCCTGAAGCCCGGGCAGCCATTAATTTGATTGTCCAATATTTCCCTTATGAGATAATGCCTCTCATAGCAAATGTGTACAGCGCGAGCTGAAAATGCATTTACAGCACTAAAAAACCAAACTTTTATAACAGCTAAACCAAACGTTTCCAATGTAAATTTCCACCTTTATATAGTGTAAAAAGACATCCTGAAGCCTGGGCAGTCATTAATTTGATTGTCCAATATTTCCCTTATGAGATAATGCCTCTCATAGCAAATGTGTACAGCGCGAGCTGAAAATGCATTTACAGCACTAAAAAAACAAACTTTTATAACAGCTAAACCAAACGTTTCCAATGTAAATTTCCACCTTTATATAGTGTAGAAAGGCATCCTGAAGCCTGGAAAGTCATTAATTTGATTGTCCAGTATTTCCTTCATGAGATATTGCAACACTTAGAAAAAGTGTACAGCGCCAGCAGACAATGAATTTTCAGCACTAAAAAAACGAAACTTCATTAACAGCTAAACTAAATGTTTCCAATGTAAATTTCCACCTTTATATAGTGTAAAAAGACATCCTGAAGCCTGGGCAGTCATTAATTTGATTGTCCAATATTTCCCTTATGAGATAATGCCTCTCATAGCAAATGTGTACAGCGCGAGCTGAAAATGCATTTACAGCACTAAAAAACCAAACTTTTATAACAGCTAAACCAAACGTTTCCAATGTAAATTTCCACCTTTATATAGTGTAAAAAGGCATCCTGAATCCTGGAAAGTCTTTAATTTGATTGTCCAGTATTTCCTTCATGAGATATTGCAACACTTAGAAAAAGTGTACAGCGCCCAGCAGACAATGAATTTCCAGCACTAAAAAAACGAAACTTCATTAACAGCTAAACTAAACGTTTCCAATGTAAATTTCCACCTTTATATAGTGTAAAAAGACATCCTGAAGCCTGGGCAGTCATTAATTTGATTGTCCAATATTTCCCTTATGAGATAATGCCTCTCATAGCAAATGTGTACAGCGCGAGCTGAAAATGCATTTACAGCACTAAAAAACCAAACTTTTATAACAGCTAAACCAAACGTTTCCAATGTAAATTTCCACCTTTATATAGTGTAGAAAGGCATCCTGAAGCCTGGAAAGTCATTAATTTGATTGTCCAGTATTTCCTTCATGAGATATTGCAACACTTAGAAAAAGTGTACAGCGCCAGCAGACAATGAATTTTCAGCACTAAAAAAACGAAACTTCATTAACAGCTAAACCAAACGTTTCCAATGTAAATTTCCACATTTATAGAGTGTAAAAAGGCATCCTGAAGCCTGGGAAGTCATTAATTTGATTGTCCAGTATTTCCCTTATGAGATAATGCCTCACATAGCAAATGTGTACAGTGCGAGCTGAAAATGCATTTTCAGCACTAAAAAACCAAACTTTTATAACAGCTAAACCAAACGTTTCCAATGTAAATTTCCACCTTTATATAGTGTAAAAAGACATCCTGAAGCCTGGGCAGTCATTAATTTGATTGTCCAGTATTTCCCTTATGAGATAATGCCTCACATAGCAAATGTGTACAGCGCGAGCTGAAAATGCATTTACAGCACTAAAAAAACAAACTTTTATAACAGCTAAACCAAACGTTTCCAATGTAAATTTCCACATTTATAGAGTGTAAAAATGCATCCTGAAGCCTGGGAAGTCATTAATTTGATTGTCCAGTATTTCCCTTATGAGATAATGCCTCACATAGCAAATGTGTACAGTGCGAGCTGAAAATGCATTTTCAGCACTAAAAAACCAAACTTTTATAACAGCTAAACCAAACGTTTCCAATGTAAATTTCCACCTTTATATAGTGTAAAAAGACATCCTGAAGCCTGGGCAGTCATTAATTTGATTGTCCAATATTTCCCTTATGAGATAATGCCTCTCATAGCAAATGTGTACAGCGCGAGCTGAAAATGCATTTACAGCACTAAAAAACCAAACTTTTATAACAGCTAAACCAAACGTTTCCAATGTAAATTTCCACCTTTATATAGTGTAAAAAGACATCCTGAAGCCTGGGCAGTCATTAATTTGATTGTCCAATATTTCCCTTATGAGATAATGCCTCTCATAGCAAATGTGTACAGCGCGAGCTGAAAATGCATTTACAGCACTAAAAAAACAAACTTTTATAACAGCTAAACCAAACGTTTCCAATGTAAATTTCCACCTTTATATAGTGTAGAAAGGCATCCTGAAGCCTGGAAAGTCATTAATTTGATTGTCCAGTATTTCCTTCATGAGATATTGCAACACTTAGAAAAAGTGTACAGCGCCAGCAGACAATGAATTTTCAGCACTAAAAAAACGAAACTTCATTAACAGCTAAACTAAATGTTTCCAATGTAAATTTCCACCTTTATATAGTGTAAAAAGACATCCTGAAGCCTGGGCAGTCATTAATTTGATTGTCCAATATTTCCCTTATGAGATAATGCCTCTCATAGCAAATGTGTACAGCGCGAGCTGAAAATGCATTTACAGCACTAAAAAACCAAACTTTTATAACAGCTAAACCAAACGTTTCCAATGTAAATTTCCACCTTTATATAGTGTAAAAAGGCATCCTGAAGCCTGGAAAGTCTTTAATTTGATTGTCCAGTATTTCCTTCATGAGATATTGCAACACTTAGAAAAAGTGTACAGCGCCAGCAGACAATGAATTTCCAGCACTAAAAAAACGAAACTTCATTAACAGCTAAACTAAACGTTTCCAATGTAAATTTCCACCTTTATATAGTGTAAAAAGACATCCTGAAGCCTGGGCAGTCATTAATTTGATTGTCCAATATTTCCCTTATGAGATAATGCCTCTCATAGCAAATGTGTACAGCGCGAGCTGAAAATGCATTTACAGCACTAAAAAACCAAACTTTTATAACAGCTAAACCAAACGTTTCCAATGTAAATTTCAACCTTTATATAGTGTAAAAAGACATCCTGAAGCCTGGGCAGTCATTAATTTGATTGTCCAATATTTCCCTTATGAGATAATGCCTCTCATAGCAAATGTGTACAGCGCGAGCTGAAAATGCATTTACAGCACTAAAAACCCAAACTTTTATAACAGCTAAACCAAACGTTTCCAATGTAAATTTCCACCTTTATATAGTGTAGAAAGGCATCCTGAAGCCTGGAAAGTCATTAATTTGATTGTCCAGTATTTCCTTCATGAGATATTGCAACACTTAGAAAACGTGTACAGCGCCAGCAGACAATGAATTTTCAGCACTAAAAAAACGAAACTTCATTAACAGCTGAACTAAACGTTTCCAATGTAAATGTCCACCTTTATATAGTGTAAAAAGACATCCTGAAGCCTGGGCAGTCATTAATTTGATTGTCCAATATTTCCCTTATGAGATAATGCCTCTCATAGCAAATGTGTACAGCGCGAGCTGAAAATGCATTTACAGCACTAAAAAACCAAACTTTTATAACAGCTAAACCAAACGTTTCCAATGTAAATTTCCACCTTTATATAGTGTAGAAAGGCATCCTGAAGCCTGGAAAGTCATTAATTTGATTGTCCAGTATTTCCTTCATGAGATATTGCAACACTTAGAAAAAGTGTACAGCGCCAGCAGACAATGAATTTTCAGCACTAAAAAAAACGAAACTTCATTAACAGCTAAACCAAACGTTTCCAATGTAAATTTCCACCTTTATATAGTGTAGAAAGGCATCCTGAAGCCTGGAAAGTCATTAATTTGATTGTCCAGTATTTCCTTCATGAGATATTGCAACACTTAGAAAAAGTGTACAGCGCCAGCAGACAATGAATTTTCAGCACTAAAAAAACGAAACTTCATTAACAGCTAAACCAAACGTTTCCAATGTAAATTTCCACATTTATAGAGTGTAAAAAGGCATCCTGAAGCCTGGGAAGTCATTAATTTGATTGTCCAGTATTTCCCTTATGAGATAATGCCTCACATAGCAAATGTGTACAGTGCGAGCTGAAAATGCATTTTCAGCACTAAAAAACCAAACTTTTATAACAGCTAAACCAAACGTTTCCAATGTAAATTTCCACCTTTATATAGTGTAAAAAGACATCCTGAAGCCTGGGCAGTCATTAATTTGATTGTCCAATATTTCCCTTATGAGATAATGCCTCTCATAGCAAATGTGTACAGCGCGAGCTGAAAATGCATTTACAGCACTAAAAAACCAAACTTTTATAACAGCTAAACCAAACGTTTCAATTGTAAATTTCCACCTTTATATAGTGTAGAAAGGCATCCTGAAGCCTGGAAAGTCATTAATTTGATTGTCCAGTATTTCCTTCATGAGATATTGCAACACTTAGAAAAAGTGTACAGCGCCAGCAGACAATGAATTTTCAGCACTAAAAAAACGAAACTTCATTAACAGCTAAACCAAACGTTTCCAATGTAAATTTCCACATTTATAGAGTGTAAAAAGGCATCCTGAAGCCTGGGCAGTCATTAATTTGATTGTCCAGTATTTCCCTTATGAGATAATGCCTCACATAGCAAATGTGTACAGTGCGAGCTGAAAATGCATTTTCAGCACTAAAAAACCAAACTTTTATAACAGCTAAACCAAACGTTTCCAATGTAAATTTCCACCTTTATATAGTGTAAAAAGACATCCTGAAGCCTGGGCAGTCATTAATTTGATTGTCCAGTATTTCCCTTATGAGATAATGCCTCACATAGCAAATGTGTACAGCGCCAGCAGACAATGAATTTTCAGCACTAAAAAAACGAAACTTCATTAACAGCTAAACTAAACGTTTCCAATGTAAATTTCCACCCTTATATAGTGTAAAAAGACATCCTGAAGCCTGGGCAGTCATTAATTTGATTGTCCAATATTTCCCTTATGAGATAATGCCTCTCATAGCAAATGTGTACAGTGCGAGCTGAAAATGCATTTACAGCACTAAAAAAACAAACTTTTATAACAGCTAAACCAAACGTTTCCAATGTAAATTTCCACCTTTATATAGTGTAAAAAGACATCCTGAAGCCTGGGCAGTCATTAATTTGATTGTCCAATATTTCCCTTATGAGATAATGCCTCTCATAGCAAATGTGTACAGCGCGAGCTGAAAATGCATTTACAGCACTAAAAAACCAAACTTTTATAACAGCTAAACCAAACGTTTCCAATGTAAATTTCCACCTTTATATAGTGTAGAAAGGCATCCTGAAGCCTGGAAAGTCATTAATTTGATTGTCCAGTATTTCCTTCATGAGATATTGCAACACTTAGAAAAAGTGTACAGCGCCAGCAGACAATGAATTTTCAGCACTAAAAAAACGAAACTTCATTAACAGCTAAACCAAACGTTTCCAATGTAAATTTCCACATTTATAGAGTGTAAAAAGGCATCCTGAAGCCTGGGAAGTCATTAATTTGATTGTCCAGTATTTCCCTTATGAGATAATGCCTCACATAGCAAATGTGTACAGTGCGAGCTGAAAATGCATTTACAGCACTAAAAAAACAAACTTTTATAACAGCTAAACCAAACGTTTCCAATGTAAATTTCCACCTTTATATAGTGTAGAAAGGCATCCTGAAGCCTGGAAAGTCATTAATTTGATTGTCCAGTATTTCCTTCATGAGATATTGCAACACTTAGAAAAAGTGTACAGCGCCAGCAGACAATGAATTTTCAGCACTAAATAAACGAAACTTCATTAACAGCTAAAGTAAACGTTTCCAATGTAAATTTCCACCTTTATATAGTGTAAAAAGACATCCTGAAGCCTGGGCAGTCATTAATTTGATTGTCCAATATTTCCCTTATGAGATAATGCCTCTCATAGCAAATGTGTACAGTGCGAGCTGAAAATGCATTTACAGCACTAAAAAAACAAACTTTTATAACAGCTAAACCAAACGTTTCCAATGTAAATTTCCACCTTTATATAGTGTAAAAAGACATCCTGAAGCCTGGGCAGTCATTAATTTGATTGTCCAATATTTCCCTTATGAGATAATGCCTCTCATAGCAAATGTGTACAGCGCGAGCTGAAAATGCATTTACAGCACTAAAAAACCAAACTTTTATAACAGCTAAACCAAACGTTTCCAATATAAATTTCCACCTTTATATAGTGTAGAAAGGCATCCTGAAGCCTGGAAAGTCATTAATTTGATTGTCCAGTATTTCCTTCATGAGATATTGCAACACTTAGAAAAAGTGTACAGCGCCAGCAGACAATGAATTTTCAGCACTAAAAAAACGAAACTTCATTAACAGCTAAACCAAACGTTTCCAATGTAAATTTCCACATTTATAGAGTGTAAAAAGGCATCCTGAAGCCTGGGAAGTCATTAATTTGATTGTCCAGTATTTCCCTTATGAGATAATGCCTCACATAGCAAATGTGTACAGTGCGAGCTGAAAATGCATTTACAGCACTAAAAAAACAAACTTTTATAACAGCTAAACCAAACGTTTCCAATGTAAATTTCCACCTTTATATAGTGTAGAAAGGCATCCTGAAGCCTGGAAAGTCATTAATTTGATTGTCCAGTATTTCCTTCATGAGATATTGCAACACTTAGAAAAAGTGTACAGCGCCAGCAGACAATGAATTTTCAGCACTAAATAAACGAAACTTCATTAACAGCTAAAGTAAACGTTTCCAATGTAAATTTCCACCTTTATATAGTGTAAAAAGACATCCTGAAGCCTGGGCAGTCATTAATTTGATTGTCCAATATTTCCCTTATGAGATAATGCCTCTCATAGCAAATGTGTACAGTGCGAGCTGAAAATGCATTTACAGCACTAAAAAAACAAACTTTTATAACAGCTAAACCAAACGTTTCCAATGTAAATTTCCACCTTTATATAGTGTAAAAAGACATCCTGAAGCCTGGGCAGTCATTAATTTGATTGTCCAATATTTCCCTTATGAGATAATGCCTCTCATAGCAAATGTGTACAGCGCGAGCTGAAAATGCATTTACAGCACTAAAAAACCAAACTTTTATAACAGCTAAACCAAACGTTTCCAATGTAAATTTCCACCTTTATATAGTGTAGAAAGGCATCCTGAAGCCTGGAAAGTCATTAATTTGATTGTCCAGTATTTCCTTCATGAGATATTGCAACATTTAGAAAAAGTGTACAGCGCCAGCAGACAATGAATTTTCAGCACTAAAAAAACGAAACTTCATTAACAGCTAAACTAAACGTTTCCAATGTAAATTTCCACCTTTATATAGTGTAAAAAGACATCCTGAAGCCCGGGCAGCCATTAATTTGATTGTCCAATATTTCCCTTATGAGATAATGCCTCTCATAGCAAATGTGTACAGCGCGAGCTGAAAATGCATTTACAGCACTAAAAAACCAAACTTTTATAACAGCTAAACCAAACGTTTCCAATGTAAATTTCCACCTTTATATAGTGTAAAAAGACATCCTGAAGCCTGGGCAGTCATTAATTTGATTGTCCAATATTTCCCTTATGAGATAATGCCTCTCATAGCAAATGTGTACAGCGCGAGCTGAAAATGCATTTACAGCACTAAAAAACCAAACTTTTATAACAGCTAAACCAAACGTTTCCAATGTAAATTTCCACCTTTATATAGTGTAGAAAGGCATCCTGAAGCCTGGAAAGTCATTAATTTGATTGTCCAGTATTTCCTTCATGAGATATTGCAACACTTAGAAAAAGTGTACAGCGCCAGCAGACAATGAATTTTCAGCACTAAAAAAACGAAACTTCATTAACAGCTAAACTAAATGTTTCCAATGTAAATTTCCACCTTTATATAGTGTAAAAAGACATCCTGAAGCCTGGGCAGTCATTAATTTGATTGTCCAATATTTCCCTTATGAGATAATGCCTCTCATAGCAAATGTGTACAGCGCGAGCTGAAAATGCATTTACAGCACTAAAAAACCAAACTTTTATAACAGCTAAACCAAACGTTTCCAATGTAAATTTCCACCTTTATATAGTGTAAAAAGGCATCCTGAAGCCTGGAAAGTCTTTAATTTGATTGTCCAGTATTTCCTTCATGAGATATTGCAACACTTAGAAAAAGTGTACAGCGCCAGCAGACAATGAATTTTCAGCACTAAAAAACCGAAACTTCATTAACAGCTAAACTAAACGTTTCCAATGTAAATTTCCACCTTTATATAGTGTAAAAAGACATCCTGAAGCCTGGGCAGCCATTAATTTGATTGTCCAATATTTCCCTTATGAGATAATGCCTCTCATAGCAAATGTGTACAGCGCGAGCTGAAAATGCATTTACAGCACTAAAAAACCAAACTTTTATAACAGCTAAACCAAACGTTTCCAATGTAAATTTCCACCTTTATAGAGTGTAAAAAGACATCCTGAAGCCTGGGCAGTCATTAATTTGATTGTCCAATATTTCCCTTATGAGATAATGCCTCTCATAGCAAATGTGTACAGCGCGAGCTGAAAATGCATTTACACACTAAAAAACCAAACTTTTATAACAGCTAAACCAAACGTTTCCAATGTAAATTTCTACCTTTATATAGTGTAGAAAGGCATCCTGAAGCCTGGAAAGTCATTAATTTGATTGTCCAGTATTTCCTTCATGAGATATTGCAACACTTAGAAAAAGTGTACAGCGCCAGCAGACAATGTTTTTTCAGCACTAAAAAAACGAAACTTCATTAACAGCTAAACCAAACGTTTCCAATGTAAATTTCCACATTTATAGAGTGTAAAAAGGCATCCTGAAGCCTGGGAAGTCATTAATTTGATTGTCCAGTATTTCCCTTATGATATAATGCCTCACATAGCAAATGTGTACAGCGCGAGCTGAAAATGCATTTACAGCACTAAAAAACCAAACTTTTATAACAGCTAAACCAAACGTTTCCAATGTAAATTTCCACCTTTATATAGTGTAGAAAGGCATCCTGAAGCCTGGAAAGTGATTAATTTGATTGTCCAGTATTTCCTTCATGAGATATTGCAACACTTAGAAAAAGTGTACAGCGCCAGCAGACAATGAATTTTCAGCACTAAAAAAACGAAACTTCATTAACAGCTAAACCAAACGTTTCCAATGTAAATTTCCACATTTATAGAGTGTAAAAAGGCATCCTGAAGCCTGGGAAGTCATTAATTTGATTGTCCAGTATTTCCCTTATGAGATAATGCCTCACATAGCAAATGTGTACAGTGCGAGCTGAAAATGCATTTACAGCACTAAAAAAACAAACTTTTATAACAGCTAAACCAAACGTTTCCAATGTAAATTTCCACCTTTATATAGTGTAGAAAGGCATCCTGAAGCCTGGAAAGTCATTAATTTGATTGTCCAGTATTTCCTTCATGAGATATTGCAACACTTAGAAAAAGTGTACAGCGCCAGCAGACAATGAATTTTCAGCACTAAATAAACGAAACTTCATTAACAGCTAAAGTAAACGTTTCCAATGTAAATTTCCACCTTTATATAGTGTAAAAAGACATCCTGAAGCCTGGGCAGTCATTAATTTGATTGTCCAATATTTCCCTTATGAGATAATGCCTCTCATAGCAAATGTGTACAGTGCGAGCTGAAAATGCATTTACAGCACTAAAAAAACAAACTTTTATAACAGCTAAACCAAACGTTTCCAATGTAAATTTCCACCTTTATATAGTGTAAAAAGACATCCTGAAGCCTGGGCAGTCATTAATTTGATTGTCCAATATTTCCCTTATGAGATAATGCCTCTCATAGCAAATGTGTACAGCGCGAGCTGAAAATGCATTTACAGCACTAAAAAACCAAACTTTTATAACAGCTAAACCAAACGTTTCCAATGTAAATTTCCACCTTTATATAGTGTAGAAAGGCATCCTGAAGCCTGGAAAGTCATTAATTTGATTGTCCAGTATTTCCTTCATGAGATATTGCAACATTTAGAAAAAGTGTACAGCGCCAGCAGACAATGAATTTTCAGCACTAAAAAAACGAAACTTCATTAACAGCTAAACTAAACGTTTCCAATGTAAATTTCCACCTTTATATAGTGTAAAAAGACATCCTGAAGCCCGGGCAGCCATTAATTTGATTGTCCAATATTTCCCTTATGAGATAATGCCTCTCATAGCAAATGTGTACAGCGCGAGCTGAAAATGCATTTACAGCACTAAAAAACCAAACTTTTATAACAGCTAAACCAAACGTTTCCAATGTAAATTTCCACCTTTATATAGTGTAGAAAGGCATCCTGAAGCCTGGAAAGTCATTAATTTGATTGTCCAGTATTTCCTTCATGAGATATTGCAACACTTAGAAAAAGTGTACAGCGCCAGCAGACAATGAATTTTCAGCACTAAAAAAACGAAACTTCATTAACAGCTAAACTAAATGTTTCCAATGTAAATTTCCACCTTTATATAGTGTAAAAAGACATCCTGAAGCCTGGGCAGTCATTAATTTGATTGTCCAATATTTCCCTTATGAGATAATGCCTCTCATAGCAAATGTGTACAGCGCGAGCTGAAAATGCATTTACAGCACTAAAAAACCAAACTTTTATAACAGCTAAACCAAACGTTTCCAATGTAAATTTCCACCTTTATATAGTGTAAAAAGGCATCCTGAAGCCTGGAAAGTCTTTAATTTGATTGTCCAGTATTTCCTTCATGAGATATTGCAACACTTAGAAAAAGTGTACAGCGCCAGCAGACAATGAATTTTCAGCACTAAAAAACCGAAACTTCATTAACAGCTAAACTAAACGTTTCCAATGTAAATTTCCACCTTTATATAGTGTAAAAAGACATCCTGAAGCCTGGGCAGCCATTAATTTGATTGTCCAATATTTCCCTTATGAGATAATGCCTCTCATAGCAAATGTGTACAGCGCGAGCTGAAAATGCATTTACAGCACTAAAAAACCAAACTTTTATAACAGCTAAACCAAACGTTTCCAATGTAAATTTCCACCTTTATAGAGTGTAAAAAGACATCCTGAAGCCTGGGCAGTCATTAATTTGATTGTCCAATATTTCCCTTATGAGATAATGCCTCTCATAGCAAATGTGTACAGCGCGAGCTGAAAATGCATTTACACACTAAAAAACCAAACTTTTATAACAGCTAAACCAAACGTTTCCAATGTAAATTTCTACCTTTATATAGTGTAGAAAGGCATCCTGAAGCATGGAAAGTCATTAATTTGATTGTCCAGTATTTCCTTCATGAGATATTGCAACACTTAGAAAAAGTGTACAGCGCCAGCAGACAATGTTTTTTCAGCACTAAAAAAACGAAACTTCATTAACAGCTAAACCAAACGTTTCCAATGTAAATTTCCACATTTATAGAGTGTAAAAAGGCATCCTGAAGCCTGGGAAGTCATTAATTTGATTGTCCAGTATTTCCCTTATGATATAATGCCTCACATAGCAAATGTGTACAGCGCGAGCTGAAAATGCATTTACAGCACTAAAAAACCAAACTTTTATAACAGCTAAACCAAACGTTTCCAATGTAAATTTCCACCTTTATATAGTGTAGAAAGGCATCCTGAAGCCTGGAAAGTGATTAATTTGATTGTCCAGTATTTCCTTCATGAGATATTGCAACACTTAGAAAAAGTGTACAGCGCCAGCAGACAATGAATTTTCAGCACTAAAAAACCGAAACTTCATTAACAGCTAAACTAAACGTTTCCAATGTAAATTTCCACCTTTATATAGTGTAAAAAGACATCCTGAAGCCTGGGCAGTCATTAATTTGATTGTCCAATATTTCCCTTATGAGATAATGCCTCTCATAGCAAATGTGTACAGCGCGAGCTGAAAATGCATTTACAGCACTAAAAAACCAAACTTTTATAACAGCTAAACCAAACGTTTCCAATGTAAATTTCCACCTTTATATAGTGTAGAAAGGCATCCTGAAGCCTGGAAAGTCATTAATTTGATTGTCCAGTATTTCCTTCATGAGATATTGCAACACTTAGAAAAAGTGTACAGCGCCAGCAGACAATGAATTTCCAGCACTAAAAAAACGAAACTTCATTAACAGCTAAACTAAACGTTTCCAATGTAAATTTCCACCTTTATATAGTGTAAAAAGACATCCTGAAGCCTGGGCAGTCATTAATTTGATTGTCCAATATTTCCCTTATGAGATAATGCCTCTCATAGCAAATGTGTACAGCGCGAGCTGAAAATGCATTTACAGCACTAAAAAACCAAACTTTTATAACACCTAAACCAAACGTTTCCAATGTAAATTTCCTCCTTTATATAGTGTAAAAAGACATCCTGAAGCCTGGGCAGTCATTAATTTGATTGTCCAATATTTCCCTTATGAGATAATGCCTCTCATAGCAAATGTGTACAGCGCGAGCTGAAAATGCATTTACAGCACTAAAAAAACAAACTTTTATAACAGCTAAACCAAACGTTTCCAATGTAAATTTCCACCTTTATATGGTGTAGAAAGGCATCCTGAAGCCTGGAAAGTCATTAATTTGATTGTCCAGTATTTCCTTCATGAGATATTGCAACACTGAGAAAAAGTGTACAGCGCCAGCAGACAATGAATTTTCAGCACTAAAAAAAACGAAACTTCATTAACAGCTAAACCAAACGTTTCCAATGTAAATTTCCACATTTATAGAGTGTAAAAAGGCATCCTGAAGCCTGGGAAGTCATTAATTTGATTGTCCAGTATTTCCCTTATGAGATAATGCCTCTCATTGCAAATGTGTACAGCGCGAGCTGAAAATGCATTTTCAGCACTAAAAAACCAAACTTTTATAACACCTAAACCAAACGTTTCCAATGTAAATTTCCTCCTTTATATAGTGTAAAAAGACATCCTGAAGCCTGGGCAGTCATTAATTTGATTGTCCAATATTTCCCTTATGAGATAATGCCTCTCATAGCAAATGTGTACAGCGCGAGCTGAAAATGCATTTACAGCACTAAAAAACCAAACTTTTATAACAGCTAAACCAAACGTTTCCAATGTAAATTTCCACCTTTATATAGTGTAGAAAGGCATCCTGAAGCCTGGAAAGTCATTAATTTGATTGTCCAGTATTTCCTTCATGAGATATTGCAACATTTAGAAAAAGTGTACAGCGCCAGCAGACAATGAATTTTCAGCACTAAAAAAACGAAACTTCATTAACAGCTAAACTAAACGTTTCCAATGTAAATTTCCACCTTTATATAGTGTAAAAAGACATCCTGAAGCCCGGGCAGCCATTAATTTGATTGTCCAATATTTCCCTTATGAGATAATGCCTCTCATAGCAAATGTGTACAGCGCGAGCTGAAAATGCATTTACAGCACTAAAAAACCAAACTTTTATAACAGCTAAACCAAACGTTTCCAATGTAAATTTCCACCTTTATATAGTGTAAAAAGACACCCTGAAGCCTGGGCAGTCATTAATTTGATTGTCCAATATTTCCCTTATGAGATAATGCCTCACATAGCAAATGTGTACAGTGCGAGCTGAAAATGCATTTACAGCACTAAAAAAACAAACTTTTATAACAGCTAAACCAAACGTTTCCAATGTAAATTTCCACCTTTATATAGTGTAGAAAGGCATCCTGAAGCCTGGAAAGTCATTAATTTGATTGTCCAGTATTTCCTTCATGAGATATTGCAACACTTAGAAAAAGTGTACAGCGCCAGCAGACAATGAATTTTCAGCACTAAATAAACGAAACTTCATTAACAGCTAAAGTAAACGTTTCCAATGTAAATTTCCACCTTTATATAGTGTAAAAAGACATCCTGAAGCCTGGGCAGTCATTAATTTGATTGTCCAATATTTCCCTTATGAGATAATGCCTCTCATAGCAAATGTGTACAGTGCGAGCTGAAAATGCATTTACAGCACTAAAAAAACAAACTTTTATAACAGCTAAACCAAACGTTTCCAATGTAAATTTCCACCTTTATATAGTGTAAAAAGACATCCTGAAGCCTGGGCAGTCATTAATTTGATTGTCCAATATTTCCCTTATGAGATAATGCCTCTCATAGCAAATGTGTACAGCGCGAGCTGAAAATGCATTTACAGCACTAAAAAAACAAACTTTTATAACAGCTAAACCAAACGTTTCCAATGTAAATTTCCACCTTTATATAGTGTAGAAAGGCATCCTGAAGCCTGGAAAGTCATTAATTTGATTGTCCAGTATTTCCTTCATGAGATATTGCAACACTGAGAAAAAGTGTACAGCGCCAGCAGACAATGAATTTTCAGCACTAAAAAAAACGAAACTTCATTAACAGCTAAACCAAACGTTTCCAATTTAAATTTCCACATTTATAGAGTGTAAAAAGGCATCCTGAAGCCTGGGAAGTCATTAATTTGATTGTCCAGTATTTCCCTTATGAGATAATGCCTCTCATTGCAAATGTGTACAGCGCGAGCTGAAAATGCATTTTCAGCACTAAAAAACCAAACTTTTATAACACCTAAACCAAACGTTTCCAATGTAAATTTCCTCCTTTATATAGTGTAAAAAGACATCCTGAAGCCTGGGCAGTCATTAATTTGATTGTCCAATATTTCCCTTATGAGATAATGCCTCTCATAGCAAATGTGTACAGCGCGAGCTGAAAATGCATTTACAGCACTAAAAAACCAAACTTTTATAACAGCTAAACCAAACGTTTCCAATGTAAATTTCCACCTTTATATAGTGTAGAAAGGCATCCTGAAGCCTGGAAAGTCATTAATTTGATTGTCCAGTATTTCCTTCATGAGATATTGCAACATTTAGAAAAAGTGTACAGCGCCAGCAGACAATGAATTTTCAGCACTAAAAAAACGAAACTTCATTAACAGCTAAACTAAACGTTTCCAATGTAAATTTCCACCTTTATATAGTGTAAAAAGACATCCTGAAGCCCGGGCAGCCATTAATTTGATTGTCCAATATTTCCCTTATGAGATAATGCCTCTCATAGCAAATGTGTACAGCGCGAGCTGAAAATGCATTTACAGCACTAAAAAACCAAACTTTTATAACAGCTAAACCAAACGTTTCCAATGTAAATTTCCACCTTTATATAGTGTAAAAAGACATCCTGAAGCCTGGGCAGTCATTAATTTGATTGTCCAATATTTCCCTTATGAGATAATGCCTCTCATAGCAAATGTGTACAGCGCGAGCTGAAAATGCATTTACAGCACTAAAAAAACAAACTTTTATAACAGCTAAACCAAACGTTTCCAATGTAAATTTCCACCTTTATATAGTGTAGAAAGGCATCCTGAAGCCTGGAAAGTCATTAATTTGATTGTCCAGTATTTCCTTCATGAGATATTGCAACACTTAGAAAAAGTGTACAGCGCCAGCAGACAATGAATTTTCAGCACTAAAAAAACGAAACTTCATTAACAGCTAAACTAAATGTTTCCAATGTAAATTTCCACCTTTATATAGTGTAAAAAGACATCCTGAAGCCTGGGCAGTCATTAATTTGATTGTCCAATATTTCCCTTATGAGATAATGCCTCTCATAGCAAATGTGTACAGCGCGAGCTGAAAATGCATTTACAGCACTAAAAAACCAAACTTTTATAACAGCTAAACCAAACGTTTCCAATGTAAATTTCCACCTTTATATAGTGTAAAAAGGCATCCTGAATCCTGGAAAGTCTTTAATTTGATTGTCCAGTATTTCCTTCATGAGATATTGCAACACTTAGAAAAAGTGTACAGCGCCCAGCAGACAATGAATTTCCAGCACTAAAAAAACGAAACTTCATTAACAGCTAAACTAAACGTTTCCAATGTAAATTTCCACCTTTATATAGTGTAAAAAGACATCCTGAAGCCTGGGCAGTCATTAATTTGATTGTCCAATATTTCCCTTATGAGATAATGCCTCTCATAGCAAATGTGTACAGCGCGAGCTGAAAATGCATTTACAGCACTAAAAAACCAAACTTTTATAACAGCTAAACCAAACGTTTCCAATGTAAATTTCCACCTTTATATAGTGTAGAAAGGCATCCTGAAGCCTGGAAAGTCATTAATTTGATTGTCCAGTATTTCCTTCATGAGATATTGCAACACTTAGAAAAAGTGTACAGCGCCAGCAGACAATGAATTTTCAGCACTAAAAAAACGAAACTTCATTAACAGCTAAACCAAACGTTTCCAATGTAAATTTCCACATTTATAGAGTGTAAAAAGGCATCCTGAAGCCTGGGAAGTCATTAATTTGATTGTCCAGTATTTCCCTTATGAGATAATGCCTCACATAGCAAATGTGTACAGTGCGAGCTGAAAATGCATTTTCAGCACTAAAAAACCAAACTTTTATAACAGCTAAACCAAACGTTTCCAATGTAAATTTCCACCTTTATATAGTGTAAAAAGACATCCTGAAGCCTGGGCAGTCATTAATTTGATTGTCCAGTATTTCCCTTATGAGATAATGCCTCACATAGCAAATGTGTACAGCGCGAGCTGAAAATGCATTTACAGCACTAAAAAAACAAACTTTTATAACAGCTAAACCAAACGTTTCCAATGTAAATTTCCACATTTATAGAGTGTAAAAATGCATCCTGAAGCCTGGGAAGTCATTAATTTGATTGTCCAGTATTTCCCTTATGAGATAATGCCTCACATAGCAAATGTGTACAGTGCGAGCTGAAAATGCATTTTCAGCACTAAAAAACCAAACTTTTATAACAGCTAAACCAAACGTTTCCAATGTAAATTTCCACCTTTATATAGTGTAAAAAGACATCCTGAAGCCTGGGCAGTCATTAATTTGATTGTCCAATATTTCCCTTATGAGATAATGCCTCTCATAGCAAATGTGTACAGCGCGAGCTGAAAATGCATTTACAGCACTAAAAAACCAAACTTTTATAACAGCTAAACCAAACGTTTCCAATGTAAATTTCCACCTTTATATAGTGTAAAAAGACATCCTGAAGCCTGGGCAGTCATTAATTTGATTGTCCAATATTTCCCTTATGAGATAATGCCTCTCATAGCAAATGTGTACAGCGCGAGCTGAAAATGCATTTACAGCACTAAAAAAACAAACTTTTATAACAGCTAAACCAAACGTTTCCAATGTAAATTTCCACCTTTATATAGTGTAGAAAGGCATCCTGAAGCCTGGAAAGTCATTAATTTGATTGTCCAGTATTTCCTTCATGAGATATTGCAACACTTAGAAAAAGTGTACAGCGCCAGCAGACAATGAATTTTCAGCACTAAAAAAACGAAACTTCATTAACAGCTAAACTAAATGTTTCCAATGTAAATTTCCACCTTTATATAGTGTAAAAAGACATCCTGAAGCCTGGGCAGTCATTAATTTGATTGTCCAATATTTCCCTTATGAGATAATGCCTCTCATAGCAAATGTGTACAGCGCGAGCTGAAAATGCATTTACAGCACTAAAAAACCAAACTTTTATAACAGCTAAACCAAACGTTTCCAATGTAAATTTCCACCTTTATATAGTGTAAAAAGGCATCCTGAAGCCTGGAAAGTCTTTAATTTGATTGTCCAGTATTTCCTTCATGAGATATTGCAACACTTAGAAAAAGTGTACAGCGCCAGCAGACAATGAATTTCCAGCACTAAAAAAACGAAACTTCATTAACAGCTAAACTAAACGTTTCCAATGTAAATTTCCACCTTTATATAGTGTAAAAAGACATCCTGAAGCCTGGGCAGTCATTAATTTGATTGTCCAATATTTCCCTTATGAGATAATGCCTCTCATAGCAAATGTGTACAGCGCGAGCTGAAAATGCATTTACAGCACTAAAAAACCAAACTTTTATAACAGCTAAACCAAACGTTTCCAATGTAAATTTCAACCTTTATATAGTGTAAAAAGACATCCTGAAGCCTGGGCAGTCATTAATTTGATTGTCCAATATTTCCCTTATGAGATAATGCCTCTCATAGCAAATGTGTACAGCGCGAGCTGAAAATGCATTTACAGCACTAAAAACCCAAACTTTTATAACAGCTAAACCAAACGTTTCCAATGTAAATTTCCACCTTTATATAGTGTAGAAAGGCATCCTGAAGCCTGGAAAGTCATTAATTTGATTGTCCAGTATTTCCTTCATGAGATATTGCAACACTTAGAAAACGTGTACAGCGCCAGCAGACAATGAATTTTCAGCACTAAAAAAACGAAACTTCATTAACAGCTGAACTAAACGTTTCCAATGTAAATGTCCACCTTTATATAGTGTAAAAAGACATCCTGAAGCCTGGGCAGTCATTAATTTGATTGTCCAATATTTCCCTTATGAGATAATGCCTCTCATAGCAAATGTGTACAGCGCGAGCTGAAAATGCATTTACAGCACTAAAAAACCAAACTTTTATAACAGCTAAACCAAACGTTTCCAATGTAAATTTCCACCTTTATATAGTGTAGAAAGGCATCCTGAAGCCTGGAAAGTCATTAATTTGATTGTCCAGTATTTCCTTCATGAGATATTGCAACACTTAGAAAAAGTGTACAGCGCCAGCAGACAATGAATTTTCAGCACTAAAAAAAACGAAACTTCATTAACAGCTAAACCAAACGTTTCCAATGTAAATTTCCACCTTTATATAGTGTAGAAAGGCATCCTGAAGCCTGGAAAGTCATTAATTTGATTGTCCAGTATTTCCTTCATGAGATATTGCAACACTTAGAAAAAGTGTACAGCGCCAGCAGACAATGAATTTTCAGCACTAAAAAAACGAAACTTCATTAACAGCTAAACCAAACGTTTCCAATGTAAATTTCCACATTTATAGAGTGTAAAAAGGCATCCTGAAGCCTGGGAAGTCATTAATTTGATTGTCCAGTATTTCCCTTATGAGATAATGCCTCACATAGCAAATGTGTACAGTGCGAGCTGAAAATGCATTTTCAGCACTAAAAAACCAAACTTTTATAACAGCTAAACCAAACGTTTCCAATGTAAATTTCCACCTTTATATAGTGTAAAAAGACATCCTGAAGCCTGGGCAGTCATTAATTTGATTGTCCAATATTTCCCTTATGAGATAATGCCTCTCATAGCAAATGTGTACAGCGCGAGCTGAAAATGCATTTACAGCACTAAAAAACCAAACTTTTATAACAGCTAAACCAAACGTTTCAATTGTAAATTTCCACCTTTATATAGTGTAGAAAGGCATCCTGAAGCCTGGAAAGTCATTAATTTGATTGTCCAGTATTTCCTTCATGAGATATTGCAACACTTAGAAAAAGTGTACAGCGCCAGCAGACAATGAATTTTCAGCACTAAAAAAACGAAACTTCATTAACAGCTAAACCAAACGTTTCCAATGTAAATTTCCACATTTATAGAGTGTAAAAAGGCATCCTGAAGCCTGGGCAGTCATTAATTTGATTGTCCAGTATTTCCCTTATGAGATAATGCCTCACATAGCAAATGTGTACAGTGCGAGCTGAAAATGCATTTTCAGCACTAAAAAACCAAACTTTTATAACAGCTAAACCAAACGTTTCCAATGTAAATTTCCACCTTTATATAGTGTAAAAAGACATCCTGAAGCCTGGGCAGTCATTAATTTGATTGTCCAGTATTTCCCTTATGAGATAATGCCTCACATAGCAAATGTGTACAGCGCCAGCAGACAATGAATTTTCAGCACTAAAAAAACGAAACTTCATTAACAGCTAAACTAAACGTTTCCAATGTAAATTTCCACCCTTATATAGTGTAAAAAGACATCCTGAAGCCTGGGCAGTCATTAATTTGATTGTCCAATATTTCCCTTATGAGATAATGCCTCTCATAGCAAATGTGTACAGTGCGAGCTGAAAATGCATTTACAGCACTAAAAAAACAAACTTTTATAACAGCTAAACCAAACGTTTCCAATGTAAATTTCCACCTTTATATAGTGTAAAAAGACATCCTGAAGCCTGGGCAGTCATTAATTTGATTGTCCAATATTTCCCTTATGAGATAATGCCTCTCATAGCAAATGTGTACAGCGCGAGCTGAAAATGCATTTACAGCACTAAAAAACCAAACTTTTATAACAGCTAAACCAAACGTTTCCAATGTAAATTTCCACCTTTATATAGTGTAGAAAGGCATCCTGAAGCCTGGAAAGTCATTAATTTGATTGTCCAGTATTTCCTTCATGAGATATTGCAACACTTAGAAAAAGTGTACAGCGCCAGCAGACAATGAATTTTCAGCACTAAAAAAACGAAACTTCATTAACAGCTAAACCAAACGTTTCCAATGTAAATTTCCACATTTATAGAGTGTAAAAAGGCATCCTGAAGCCTGGGAAGTCATTAATTTGATTGTCCAGTATTTCCCTTATGAGATAATGCCTCACATAGCAAATGTGTACAGTGCGAGCTGAAAATGCATTTACAGCACTAAAAAAACAAACTTTTATAACAGCTAAACCAAACGTTTCCAATGTAAATTTCCACCTTTATATAGTGTAGAAAGGCATCCTGAAGCCTGGAAAGTCATTAATTTGATTGTCCAGTATTTCCTTCATGAGATATTGCAACACTTAGAAAAAGTGTACAGCGCCAGCAGACAATGAATTTTCAGCACTAAATAAACGAAACTTCATTAACAGCTAAAGTAAACGTTTCCAATGTAAATTTCCACCTTTATATAGTGTAAAAAGACATCCTGAAGCCTGGGCAGTCATTAATTTGATTGTCCAATATTTCCCTTATGAGATAATGCCTCTCATAGCAAATGTGTACAGTGCGAGCTGAAAATGCATTTACAGCACTAAAAAAACAAACTTTTATAACAGCTAAACCAAACGTTTCCAATGTAAATTTCCACCTTTATATAGTGTAAAAAGACATCCTGAAGCCTGGGCAGTCATTAATTTGATTGTCCAATATTTCCCTTATGAGATAATGCCTCTCATAGCAAATGTGTACAGCGCGAGCTGAAAATGCATTTACAGCACTAAAAAACCAAACTTTTATAACAGCTAAACCAAACGTTTCCAATATAAATTTCCACCTTTATATAGTGTAGAAAGGCATCCTGAAGCCTGGAAAGTCATTAATTTGATTGTCCAGTATTTCCTTCATGAGATATTGCAACACTTAGAAAAAGTGTACAGCGCCAGCAGACAATGAATTTTCAGCACTAAAAAAACGAAACTTCATTAACAGCTAAACCAAACGTTTCCAATGTAAATTTCCACATTTATAGAGTGTAAAAAGGCATCCTGAAGCCTGGGAAGTCATTAATTTGATTGTCCAGTATTTCCCTTATGAGATAATGCCTCACATAGCAAATGTGTACAGTGCGAGCTGAAAATGCATTTACAGCACTAAAAAAACAAACTTTTATAACAGCTAAACCAAACGTTTCCAATGTAAATTTCCACCTTTATATAGTGTAGAAAGGCATCCTGAAGCCTGGAAAGTCATTAATTTGATTGTCCAGTATTTCCTTCATGAGATATTGCAACACTTAGAAAAAGTGTACAGCGCCAGCAGACAATGAATTTTCAGCACTAAATAAACGAAACTTCATTAACAGCTAAAGTAAACGTTTCCAATGTAAATTTCCACCTTTATATAGTGTAAAAAGACATCCTGAAGCCTGGGCAGTCATTAATTTGATTGTCCAATATTTCCCTTATGAGATAATGCCTCTCATAGCAAATGTGTACAGTGCGAGCTGAAAATGCATTTACAGCACTAAAAAAACAAACTTTTATAACAGCTAAACCAAACGTTTCCAATGTAAATTTCCACCTTTATATAGTGTAAAAAGACATCCTGAAGCCTGGGCAGTCATTAATTTGATTGTCCAATATTTCCCTTATGAGATAATGCCTCTCATAGCAAATGTGTACAGCGCGAGCTGAAAATGCATTTACAGCACTAAAAAACCAAACTTTTATAACAGCTAAACCAAACGTTTCCAATGTAAATTTCCACCTTTATATAGTGTAGAAAGGCATCCTGAAGCCTGGAAAGTCATTAATTTGATTGTCCAGTATTTCCTTCATGAGATATTGCAACATTTAGAAAAAGTGTACAGCGCCAGCAGACAATGAATTTTCAGCACTAAAAAAACGAAACTTCATTAACAGCTAAACTAAACGTTTCCAATGTAAATTTCCACCTTTATATAGTGTAAAAAGACATCCTGAAGCCCGGGCAGCCATTAATTTGATTGTCCAATATTTCCCTTATGAGATAATGCCTCTCATAGCAAATGTGTACAGCGCGAGCTGAAAATGCATTTACAGCACTAAAAAACCAAACTTTTATAACAGCTAAACCAAACGTTTCCAATGTAAATTTCCACCTTTATATAGTGTAAAAAGACATCCTGAAGCCTGGGCAGTCATTAATTTGATTGTCCAATATTTCCCTTATGAGATAATGCCTCTCATAGCAAATGTGTACAGCGCGAGCTGAAAATGCATTTACAGCACTAAAAAACCAAACTTTTATAACAGCTAAACCAAACGTTTCCAATGTAAATTTCCACCTTTATATAGTGTAGAAAGGCATCCTGAAGCCTGGAAAGTCATTAATTTGATTGTCCAGTATTTCCTTCATGAGATATTGCAACACTTAGAAAAAGTGTACAGCGCCAGCAGACAATGAATTTTCAGCACTAAAAAAACGAAACTTCATTAACAGCTAAACTAAATGTTTCCAATGTAAATTTCCACCTTTATATAGTGTAAAAAGACATCCTGAAGCCTGGGCAGTCATTAATTTGATTGTCCAATATTTCCCTTATGAGATAATGCCTCTCATAGCAAATGTGTACAGCGCGAGCTGAAAATGCATTTACAGCACTAAAAAACCAAACTTTTATAACAGCTAAACCAAACGTTTCCAATGTAAATTTCCACCTTTATATAGTGTAAAAAGGCATCCTGAAGCCTGGAAAGTCTTTAATTTGATTGTCCAGTATTTCCTTCATGAGATATTGCAACACTTAGAAAAAGTGTACAGCGCCAGCAGACAATGAATTTTCAGCACTAAAAAACCGAAACTTCATTAACAGCTAAACTAAACGTTTCCAATGTAAATTTCCACCTTTATATAGTGTAAAAAGACATCCTGAAGCCTGGGCAGCCATTAATTTGATTGTCCAATATTTCCCTTATGAGATAATGCCTCTCATAGCAAATGTGTACAGCGCGAGCTGAAAATGCATTTACAGCACTAAAAAACCAAACTTTTATAACAGCTAAACCAAACGTTTCCAATGTAAATTTCCACCTTTATAGAGTGTAAAAAGACATCCTGAAGCCTGGGCAGTCATTAATTTGATTGTCCAATATTTCCCTTATGAGATAATGCCTCTCATAGCAAATGTGTACAGCGCGAGCTGAAAATGCATTTACACACTAAAAAACCAAACTTTTATAACAGCTAAACCAAACGTTTCCAATGTAAATTTCTACCTTTATATAGTGTAGAAAGGCATCCTGAAGCCTGGAAAGTCATTAATTTGATTGTCCAGTATTTCCTTCATGAGATATTGCAACACTTAGAAAAAGTGTACAGCGCCAGCAGACAATGTTTTTTCAGCACTAAAAAAACGAAACTTCATTAACAGCTAAACCAAACGTTTCCAATGTAAATTTCCACATTTATAGAGTGTAAAAAGGCATCCTGAAGCCTGGGAAGTCATTAATTTGATTGTCCAGTATTTCCCTTATGATATAATGCCTCACATAGCAAATGTGTACAGCGCGAGCTGAAAATGCATTTACAGCACTAAAAAACCAAACTTTTATAACAGCTAAACCAAACGTTTCCAATGTAAATTTCCACCTTTATATAGTGTAGAAAGGCATCCTGAAGCCTGGAAAGTGATTAATTTGATTGTCCAGTATTTCCTTCATGAGATATTGCAACACTTAGAAAAAGTGTACAGCGCCAGCAGACAATGAATTTTCAGCACTAAAAAAACGAAACTTCATTAACAGCTAAACCAAACGTTTCCAATGTAAATTTCCACATTTATAGAGTGTAAAAAGGCATCCTGAAGCCTGGGAAGTCATTAATTTGATTGTCCAGTATTTCCCTTATGAGATAATGCCTCACATAGCAAATGTGTACAGTGCGAGCTGAAAATGCATTTACAGCACTAAAAAAACAAACTTTTATAACAGCTAAACCAAACGTTTCCAATGTAAATTTCCACCTTTATATAGTGTAGAAAGGCATCCTGAAGCCTGGAAAGTCATTAATTTGATTGTCCAGTATTTCCTTCATGAGATATTGCAACACTTAGAAAAAGTGTACAGCGCCAGCAGACAATGAATTTTCAGCACTAAATAAACGAAACTTCATTAACAGCTAAAGTAAACGTTTCCAATGTAAATTTCCACCTTTATATAGTGTAAAAAGACATCCTGAAGCCTGGGCAGTCATTAATTTGATTGTCCAATATTTCCCTTATGAGATAATGCCTCTCATAGCAAATGTGTACAGTGCGAGCTGAAAATGCATTTACAGCACTAAAAAAACAAACTTTTATAACAGCTAAACCAAACGTTTCCAATGTAAATTTCCACCTTTATATAGTGTAAAAAGACATCCTGAAGCCTGGGCAGTCATTAATTTGATTGTCCAATATTTCCCTTATGAGATAATGCCTCTCATAGCAAATGTGTACAGCGCGAGCTGAAAATGCATTTACAGCACTAAAAAACCAAACTTTTATAACAGCTAAACCAAACGTTTCCAATGTAAATTTCCACCTTTATATAGTGTAGAAAGGCATCCTGAAGCCTGGAAAGTCATTAATTTGATTGTCCAGTATTTCCTTCATGAGATATTGCAACATTTAGAAAAAGTGTACAGCGCCAGCAGACAATGAATTTTCAGCACTAAAAAAACGAAACTTCATTAACAGCTAAACTAAACGTTTCCAATGTAAATTTCCACCTTTATATAGTGTAAAAAGACATCCTGAAGCCCGGGCAGCCATTAATTTGATTGTCCAATATTTCCCTTATGAGATAATGCCTCTCATAGCAAATGTGTACAGCGCGAGCTGAAAATGCATTTACAGCACTAAAAAACCAAACTTTTATAACAGCTAAACCAAACGTTTCCAATGTAAATTTCCACCTTTATATAGTGTAGAAAGGCATCCTGAAGCCTGGAAAGTCATTAATTTGATTGTCCAGTATTTCCTTCATGAGATATTGCAACACTTAGAAAAAGTGTACAGCGCCAGCAGACAATGAATTTTCAGCACTAAAAAAACGAAACTTCATTAACAGCTAAACTAAATGTTTCCAATGTAAATTTCCACCTTTATATAGTGTAAAAAGACATCCTGAAGCCTGGGCAGTCATTAATTTGATTGTCCAATATTTCCCTTATGAGATAATGCCTCTCATAGCAAATGTGTACAGCGCGAGCTGAAAATGCATTTACAGCACTAAAAAACCAAACTTTTATAACAGCTAAACCAAACGTTTCCAATGTAAATTTCCACCTTTATATAGTGTAAAAAGGCATCCTGAAGCCTGGAAAGTCTTTAATTTGATTGTCCAGTATTTCCTTCATGAGATATTGCAACACTTAGAAAAAGTGTACAGCGCCAGCAGACAATGAATTTTCAGCACTAAAAAACCGAAACTTCATTAACAGCTAAACTAAACGTTTCCAATGTAAATTTCCACCTTTATATAGTGTAAAAAGACATCCTGAAGCCTGGGCAGTCATTAATTTGATTGTCCAGTATTTCCCTTATGAGATAATGCCTCACATAGCAAATGTGTACAGCGCCAGCAGACAATGAATTTTCAGCACTAAAAAAACGAAACTTCATTAACAGCTAAACTAAACGTTTCCAATGTAAATTTCCACCCTTATATAGTGTAAAAAGACATCCTGAAGCCTGGGCAGTCATTAATTTGATTGTCCAATATTTCCCTTATGAGATAATGCCTCTCATAGCAAATGTGTACAGTGCGAGCTGAAAATGCATTTACAGCACTAAAAAAACAAACTTTTATAACAGCTAAACCAAACGTTTCCAATGTAAATTTCCACCTTTATATAGTGTAAAAAGACATCCTGAAGCCTGGGCAGTCATTAATTTGATTGTCCAATATTTCCCTTATGAGATAATGCCTCTCATAGCAAATGTGTACAGCGCGAGCTGAAAATGCATTTACAGCACTAAAAAACCAAACTTTTATAACAGCTAAACCAAACGTTTCCAATGTAAATTTCCACCTTTATATAGTGTAGAAAGGCATCCTGAAGCCTGGAAAGTCATTAATTTGATTGTCCAGTATTTCCTTCATGAGATATTGCAACACTTAGAAAAAGTGTACAGCGCCAGCAGACAATGAATTTTCAGCACTAAAAAAACGAAACTTCATTAACAGCTAAACCAAACGTTTCCAATGTAAATTTCCACATTTATAGAGTGTAAAAAGGCATCCTGAAGCCTGGGAAGTCATTAATTTGATTGTCCAGTATTTCCCTTATGAGATAATGCCTCACATAGCAAATGTGTACAGTGCGAGCTGAAAATGCATTTACAGCACTAAAAAAACAAACTTTTATAACAGCTAAACCAAACGTTTCCAATGTAAATTTCCACCTTTATATAGTGTAGAAAGGCATCCTGAAGCCTGGAAAGTCATTAATTTGATTGTCCAGTATTTCCTTCATGAGATATTGCAACACTTAGAAAAAGTGTACAGCGCCAGCAGACAATGAATTTTCAAGCACTAAATAAACGAAACTTCATTAACAGCTAAAGTAAACGTTTCCAATGTAAATTTCCACCTTTATATAGTGTAAAAAGACATCCTGAAGCCTGGGCAGTCATTAATTTGATTGTCCAATATTTCCCTTATGAGATAATGCCTCTCATAGCAAATGTGTACAGTGCGAGCTGAAAATGCATTTACAGCACTAAAAAAACAAACTTTTATAACAGCTAAACCAAACGTTTCCAATGTAAATTTCCACCTTTATATAGTGTAAAAAGACATCCTGAAGCCTGGGCAGTCATTAATTTGATTGTCCAATATTTCCCTTATGAGATAATGCCTCTCATAGCAAATGTGTACAGCGCGAGCTGAAAATGCATTTACAGCACTAAAAAACCAAACTTTTATAACAGCTAAACCAAACGTTTCCAATATAAATTTCCACCTTTATATAGTGTAGAAAGGCATCCTGAAGCCTGGAAAGTCATTAATTTGATTGTCCAGTATTTCCTTCATGAGATATTGCAACACTTAGAAAAAGTGTACAGCGCCAGCAGACAATGAATTTTCAGCACTAAAAAAACGAAACTTCATTAACAGCTAAACCAAACGTTTCCAATGTAAATTTCCACATTTATAGAGTGTAAAAAGGCATCCTGAAGCCTGGGAAGTCATTAATTTGATTGTCCAGTATTTCCCTTATGAGATAATGCCTCACATAGCAAATGTGTACAGTGCGAGCTGAAAATGCATTTACAGCACTAAAAAAACAAACTTTTATAACAGCTAAACCAAACGTTTCCAATGTAAATTTCCACCTTTATATAGTGTAGAAAGGCATCCTGAAGCCTGGAAAGTCATTAATTTGATTGTCCAGTATTTCCTTCATGAGATATTGCAACACTTAGAAAAAGTGTACAGCGCCAGCAGACAATGAATTTTCAGCACTAAATAAACGAAACTTCATTAACAGCTAAAGTAAACGTTTCCAATGTAAATTTCCACCTTTATATAGTGTAAAAAGACATCCTGAAGCCTGGGCAGTCATTAATTTGATTGTCCAATATTTCCCTTATGAGATAATGCCTCTCATAGCAAATGTGTACAGTGCGAGCTGAAAATGCATTTACAGCACTAAAAAAACAAACTTTTATAACAGCTAAACCAAACGTTTCCAATGTAAATTTCCACCTTTATATAGTGTAAAAAGACATCCTGAAGCCTGGGCAGTCATTAATTTGATTGTCCAATATTTCCCTTATGAGATAATGCCTCTCATAGCAAATGTGTACAGCGCGAGCTGAAAATGCATTTACAGCACTAAAAAACCAAACTTTTATAACAGCTAAACCAAACGTTTCCAATGTAAATTTCCACCTTTATATAGTGTAGAAAGGCATCCTGAAGCCTGGAAAGTCATTAATTTGATTGTCCAGTATTTCCTTCATGAGATATTGCAACATTTAGAAAAAGTGTACAGCGCCAGCAGACAATGAATTTTCAGCACTAAAAAAACGAAACTTCATTAACAGCTAAACTAAACGTTTCCAATGTAAATTTCCACCTTTATATAGTGTAAAAAGACATCCTGAAGCCCGGGCAGCCATTAATTTGATTGTCCAATATTTCCCTTATGAGATAATGCCTCTCATAGCAAATGTGTACAGCGCGAGCTGAAAATGCATTTACAGCACTAAAAAACCAAACTTTTATAACAGCTAAACCAAACGTTTCCAATGTAAATTTCCACCTTTATATAGTGTAAAAAGACATCCTGAAGCCTGGGCAGTCATTAATTTGATTGTCCAATATTTCCCTTATGAGATAATGCCTCTCATAGCAAATGTGTACAGCGCGAGCTGAAAATGCATTTACAGCACTAAAAAACCAAACTTTTATAACAGCTAAACCAAACGTTTCCAATGTAAATTTCCACCTTTATATAGTGTAGAAAGGCATCCTGAAGCCTGGAAAGTCATTAATTTGATTGTCCAGTATTTCCTTCATGAGATATTGCAACACTTAGAAAAAGTGTACAGCGCCAGCAGACAATGAATTTTCAGCACTAAAAAAACGAAACTTCATTAACAGCTAAACTAAATGTTTCCAATGTAAATTTCCACCTTTATATAGTGTAAAAAGACATCCTGAAGCCTGGGCAGTCATTAATTTGATTGTCCAATATTTCCCTTATGAGATAATGCCTCTCATAGCAAATGTGTACAGCGCGAGCTGAAAATGCATTTACAGCACTAAAAAACCAAACTTTTATAACAGCTAAACCAAACGTTTCCAATGTAAATTTCCACCTTTATATAGTGTAAAAAGGCATCCTGAAGCCTGGAAAGTCTTTAATTTGATTGTCCAGTATTTCCTTCATGAGATATTGCAACACTTAGAAAAAGTGTACAGCGCCAGCAGACAATGAATTTTCAGCACTAAAAAACCGAAACTTCATTAACAGCTAAACTAAACGTTTCCAATGTAAATTTCCACCTTTATATAGTGTAAAAAGACATCCTGAAGCCTGGGCAGCCATTAATTTGATTGTCCAATATTTCCCTTATGAGATAATGCCTCTCATAGCAAATGTGTACAGCGCGAGCTGAAAATGCATTTACAGCACTAAAAAACCAAACTTTTATAACAGCTAAACCAAACGTTTCCAATGTAAATTTCCACCTTTATAGAGTGTAAAAAGACATCCTGAAGCCTGGGCAGTCATTAATTTGATTGTCCAATATTTCCCTTATGAGATAATGCCTCTCATAGCAAATGTGTACAGCGCGAGCTGAAAATGCATTTACACACTAAAAAACCAAACTTTTATAACAGCTAAACCAAACGTTTCCAATGTAAATTTCTACCTTTATATAGTGTAGAAAGGCATCCTGAAGCCTGGAAAGTCATTAATTTGATTGTCCAGTATTTCCTTCATGAGATATTGCAACACTTAGAAAAAGTGTACAGCGCCAGCAGACAATGTTTTTTCAGCACTAAAAAAACGAAACTTCATTAACAGCTAAACCAAACGTTTCCAATGTAAATTTCCACATTTATAGAGTGTAAAAAGGCATCCTGAAGCCTGGGAAGTCATTAATTTGATTGTCCAGTATTTCCCTTATGATATAATGCCTCACATAGCAAATGTGTACAGCGCGAGCTGAAAATGCATTTACAGCACTAAAAAACCAAACTTTTATAACAGCTAAACCAAACGTTTCCAATGTAAATTTCCACCTTTATATAGTGTAGAAAGGCATCCTGAAGCCTGGAAAGTGATTAATTTGATTGTCCAGTATTTCCTTCATGAGATATTGCAACACTTAGAAAAAGTGTACAGCGCCAGCAGACAATGAATTTTCAGCACTAAAAAAACGAAACTTCATTAACAGCTAAACCAAACGTTTCCAATGTAAATTTCCACATTTATAGAGTGTAAAAAGGCATCCTGAAGCCTGGGAAGTCATTAATTTGATTGTCCAGTATTTCCCTTATGAGATAATGCCTCACATAGCAAATGTGTACAGTGCGAGCTGAAAATGCATTTACAGCACTAAAAAAACAAACTTTTATAACAGCTAAACCAAACGTTTCCAATGTAAATTTCCACCTTTATATAGTGTAGAAAGGCATCCTGAAGCCTGGAAAGTCATTAATTTGATTGTCCAGTATTTCCTTCATGAGATATTGCAACACTTAGAAAAAGTGTACAGCGCCAGCAGACAATGAATTTTCAGCACTAAATAAACGAAACTTCATTAACAGCTAAAGTAAACGTTTCCAATGTAAATTTCCACCTTTATATAGTGTAAAAAGACATCCTGAAGCCTGGGCAGTCATTAATTTGATTGTCCAATATTTCCCTTATGAGATAATGCCTCTCATAGCAAATGTGTACAGTGCGAGCTGAAAATGCATTTACAGCACTAAAAAAACAAACTTTTATAACAGCTAAACCAAACGTTTCCAATGTAAATTTCCACCTTTATATAGTGTAAAAAGACATCCTGAAGCCTGGGCAGTCATTAATTTGATTGTCCAATATTTCCCTTATGAGATAATGCCTCTCATAGCAAATGTGTACAGCGCGAGCTGAAAATGCATTTACAGCACTAAAAAACCAAACTTTTATAACAGCTAAACCAAACGTTTCCAATGTAAATTTCCACCTTTATATAGTGTAGAAAGGCATCCTGAAGCCTGGAAAGTCATTAATTTGATTGTCCAGTATTTCCTTCATGAGATATTGCAACATTTAGAAAAAGTGTACAGCGCCAGCAGACAATGAATTTTCAGCACTAAAAAAACGAAACTTCATTAACAGCTAAACTAAACGTTTCCAATGTAAATTTCCACCTTTATATAGTGTAAAAAGACATCCTGAAGCCCGGGCAGCCATTAATTTGATTGTCCAATATTTCCCTTATGAGATAATGCCTCTCATAGCAAATGTGTACAGCGCGAGCTGAAAATGCATTTACAGCACTAAAAAACCAAACTTTTATAACAGCTAAACCAAACGTTTCCAATGTAAATTTCCACCTTTATATAGTGTAGAAAGGCATCCTGAAGCCTGGAAAGTCATTAATTTGATTGTCCAGTATTTCCTTCATGAGATATTGCAACACTTAGAAAAAGTGTACAGCGCCAGCAGACAATGAATTTTCAGCACTAAAAAAACGAAACTTCATTAACAGCTAAACTAAATGTTTCCAATGTAAATTTCCACCTTTATATAGTGTAAAAAGACATCCTGAAGCCTGGGCAGTCATTAATTTGATTGTCCAATATTTCCCTTATGAGATAATGCCTCTCATAGCAAATGTGTACAGCGCGAGCTGAAAATGCATTTACAGCACTAAAAAACCAAACTTTTATAACAGCTAAACCAAACGTTTCCAATGTAAATTTCCACCTTTATATAGTGTAAAAAGGCATCCTGAAGCCTGGAAAGTCTTTAATTTGATTGTCCAGTATTTCCTTCATGAGATATTGCAACACTTAGAAAAAGTGTACAGCGCCAGCAGACAATGAATTTTCAGCACTAAAAAACCGAAACTTCATTAACAGCTAAACTAAACGTTTCCAATGTAAATTTCCACCTTTATATAGTGTAAAAAGACATCCTGAAGCCTGGGCAGCCATTAATTTGATTGTCCAATATTTCCCTTATGAGATAATGCCTCTCATAGCAAATGTGTACAGCGCGAGCTGAAAATGCATTTACAGCACTAAAAAACCAAACTTTTATAACAGCTAAACCAAACGTTTCCAATGTAAATTTCCACCTTTATAGAGTGTAAAAAGACATCCTGAAGCCTGGGCAGTCATTAATTTGATTGTCCAATATTTCCCTTATGAGATAATGCCTCTCATAGCAAATGTGTACAGCGCGAGCTGAAAATGCATTTACACACTAAAAAACCAAACTTTTATAACAGCTAAACCAAACGTTTCCAATGTAAATTTCTACCTTTATATAGTGTAGAAAGGCATCCTGAAGCATGGAAAGTCATTAATTTGATTGTCCAGTATTTCCTTCATGAGATATTGCAACACTTAGAAAAAGTGTACAGCGCCAGCAGACAATGTTTTTTCAGCACTAAAAAAACGAAACTTCATTAACAGCTAAACCAAACGTTTCCAATGTAAATTTCCACATTTATAGAGTGTAAAAAGGCATCCTGAAGCCTGGGAAGTCATTAATTTGATTGTCCAGTATTTCCCTTATGATATAATGCCTCACATAGCAAATGTGTACAGCGCGAGCTGAAAATGCATTTACAGCACTAAAAAACCAAACTTTTATAACAGCTAAACCAAACGTTTCCAATGTAAATTTCCACCTTTATATAGTGTAGAAAGGCATCCTGAAGCCTGGAAAGTGATTAATTTGATTGTCCAGTATTTCCTTCATGAGATATTGCAACACTTAGAAAAAGTGTACAGCGCCAGCAGACAATGAATTTTCAGCACTAAAAAACCGAAACTTCATTAACAGCTAAACTAAACGTTTCCAATGTAAATTTCCACCTTTATATAGTGTAAAAAGACATCCTGAAGCCTGGGCAGTCATTAATTTGATTGTCCAATATTTCCCTTATGAGATAATGCCTCTCATAGCAAATGTGTACAGCGCGAGCTGAAAATGCATTTACAGCACTAAAAAACCAAACTTTTATAACAGCTAAACCAAACGTTTCCAATGTAAATTTCCACCTTTATATAGTGTAGAAAGGCATCCTGAAGCCTGGAAAGTCATTAATTTGATTGTCCAGTATTTCCTTCATGAGATATTGCAACACTTAGAAAAAGTGTACAGCGCCAGCAGACAATGAATTTCCAGCACTAAAAAAACGAAACTTCATTAACAGCTAAACTAAACGTTTCCAATGTAAATTTCCACCTTTATATAGTGTAAAAAGACATCCTGAAGCCTGGGCAGTCATTAATTTGATTGTCCAATATTTCCCTTATGAGATAATGCCTCTCATAGCAAATGTGTACAGCGCGAGCTGAAAATGCATTTACAGCACTAAAAAAACAAACTTTTATAACAGCTAAACCAAACGTTTCCAATGTAAATTTCCACCTTTATATAGTGTAGAAAGGCATCATGAAGCCTGGAAAGTCATTAATTTGATTGTCCAGTATTTCCTTCATGAGATATTGCAACACTTAGAAAAAGTGTACAGCGCCAGCAGACAATGAATTTTCAGCACTAAAAAAACGAAACTTCATTAACAGCTAAACCAAACGTTTCCAATGTAAATTTCCACATTTATAGAGTGTAAAAAGGCATCCTGAAGCCTGGGAAGTCATTAATTTGATTGTCCAGTATTTCCCTTATGAGATAATGCCTCACATAGCAAATGTGTACAGTGCGAGCTGAAAATGCATTTTCAGCACTAAAAAACCAAACTTTTATAACAGCTAAACCAAACGTTTCCAATGTAAATTTCCACCTTTATATAGTGTAAAAAGACATCCTGAAGCCTGGGCAGTCATTAATTCGATTGTCCAGTATTTCCCTTATGAGATAATGCCTCACATAGCAAATGTGTACAGCGCGAGCTGAAAATGCATTTACAGCACTAAAAAAACAAACTTTTATAACAGCTAAACCAAACGTTTCCAATGTAAATTTCCACATTTATAGAGTGTAAAAATGCATCCTGAAGCCTGGGAAGTCATTAATTTGATTGTCCAGTATTTCCCTTATGAGATAATGCCTCACATAGCAAATGTGTACAGTGCGAGCTGAAAATGCATTTTCAGCACTAAAAAACCAAACTTTTATAACAGCTAAACCAAACGTTTCCAATGTAAATTTCCACCTTTATATAGTGTAAAAAGACATCCTGAAGCCTGGGCAGTCATTAATTTGATTGTCCAATATTTCCCTTATGAGATAATGCCTCTCATAGCAAATGTGTACAGCGCGAGCTGAAAATGCATTTACAGCACTAAAAAACCAAACTTTTATAACAGCTAAACCAAACGTTTCCAATGTAAATTTCCACCTTTATATAGTGTAGAAAGGCATCCTGAAGCCTGGAAAGTCATTAATTTGATTGTCCAGTATTTCCTTCATGAGATATTGCAACACTTAGAAAAAGTGTACAGCGCCAGTAGACAATGAATTTTCAGCACTAAAAAAACGATACTTCATTAACAGCTAAACTAAACGTTTCCAATGTAAATTTCCACCTTTATATAGTGTAAAAAGACATCCTGAAGCCTGGGCAGTCATTAATATGATTGTCCAGTATTTCCCTTATGAGATAATGCCTCACATAGCAAATGTGTACAGCGCGAGCTGAAAATGCATTTACAGCACTAAAAAACCAAACTTTTATAACAGCTAAACCAAACGTTTCCAATGTAAATTTCCACCTTTATATAGTGTAGAAAGGCATCCTGGAGCCTGGAAAGTCACTAATTTGATTGTCCAGTATTTCCTTCATGAGATATTGCAACACTTAGAAAAAGTGTACAGCGCCAGCAGACAATGAATTTTCAGCACTAAAAAAAACAAACTTTTATAACAGCTAAACTAAACGTTTCCAATGTAAATTTCCACCTTTATATAGTGTAAATAGGCATCCTGAAGCCTGGGAAGTCATTAATTTGATTGTCCAGTATTTCCCTTATGAGATAATGCCTCTCATAGCAAATGTGTACAGCGCGAGCTGAAAATGCATTTACAGCACTAAAAAACCAAACTTTTATAACAGCTAAACCAAACGTTTCCAATGTAAATTTCCACCTTTATATAGTGTAAAAAGACATCCTGAAGCCTGGGCAGTCATTAATTTGATTGTCCAATATTTCCCTTATGAGATAATGCCTCTCATAGCAAATGTGTACAGCGCGAGCTGAAAATGCATTTTCAGCACTAAAAAACCAAACTTTTATAACAGCTAAACCAAACGTTTCAAATGTAAATTTCCACCTTTATATAGTGTAAAAAGACATCCTGAAGCCTGGGCAGTCATTAATTTGATTGTCCAATATTTCCCTTATGAGATAATGCCTCTCATAGCAAATGTGTACAGTGCGAGCTGAAAATGCATTTACAGCACTAAAAAAACAAACTTTTATAACAGCTAAACCAAACGTTTCCAATGTAAATTTCCACCTTTATATAGTGTAAAAAGACATCCTGAAGCCTGGGCAGTCATTAATTTGATTGTCCAATATTTCCCTTATGAGATAATGCCTCTCATAGCAAATGTGTACAGTGCGAGCTGAAAATGCATTTACAGCACTAAAAAAACAAACTTTTATAACAGCTAAACCAAACGTTTCCAATGTAAATTTCCACCTTTATATAGTGTAAAAAGACATCCTGAAGCCTGGGCAGTCATTAATTTGATTGTCCAATATTTCCCTTATGAGATAATGCCTCTCATAGCAAATGTGTACAGCGCGAGCTGAAAATGCATTTACAGCACTAAAAAACCAAACTTTTATAACAGCTAAACCAAACGTTTCCAATGTAAATTTCCACCTTTATATAGTGTAGAAAGGCATCCTGAAGCCTGGAAAGTCATTAATTTGATTGTCCAGTATTTCCTTCATGAGATATTGCAACACTTAGAAAAAGTGTACAGCGCCAGCAGACAATGAATTTTCAGCACTAAAAAAACGAAACTTCATTAACAGCTAAACCAAACGTTTCCAATGTAAATTTCCACATTTATAGAGTGTAAAAAGGCATCCTGAAGCCTGGGAAGTCATTAATTTGATTGTCCAGTATTTCCCTTATGAGATAATGCCTCACATAGCAAATGTGTACAGTGCGAGCTGAAAATGCATTTACAGCACTAAAAAAACAAACTTTTATAACAGCTAAACCAAACGTTTCCAATGTAAATTTCCACCTTTATATAGTGTAGAAAGGCATCCTGAAGCCTGGAAAGTCATTAATTTGATTGTCCAGTATTTCCTTCATGAGATATTGCAACACTTAGAAAAAGTGTACAGCGCCAGCAGACAATGAATTTTCAGCACTAAATAAACGAAACTTCATTAACAGCTAAAGTAAACGTTTCCAATGTAAATTTCCACCTTTATATAGTGTAAAAAGACATCCTGAAGCCTGGGCAGTCATTAATTTGATTGTCCAATATTTCCCTTATGAGATAATGCCTCTCATAGCAAATGTGTACAGTGCGAGCTGAAAATGCATTTACAGCACTAAAAAAACAAACTTTTATAACAGCTAAACCAAACGTTTCCAATGTAAATTTCCACCTTTATATAGTGTAAAAAGACATCCTGAAGCCTGGGCAGTCATTAATTTGATTGTCCAATATTTCCCTTATGAGATAATGCCTCTCATAGCAAATGTGTACAGCGCGAGCTGAAAATGCATTTACAGCACTAAAAAACCAAACTTTTATAACAGCTAAACCAAACGTTTCCAATGTAAATTTCCACCTTTATATAGTGTAGAAAGGCATCCTGAAGCCTGGAAAGTCATTAATTTGATTGTCCAGTATTTCCTTCATGAGATATTGCAACACTTAGAAAAAGTGTACAGCGCCAGCAGACAATGAATTTTCAGCACTAAAAAAACGAAACTTCATTAACAGCTAAACTAAATGTTTCCAATGTAAATTTCCACCTTTATATAGTGTAAAAAGACATCCTGAAGCCTGGGCAGTCATTAATTTGATTGTCCAATATTTCCCTTATGAGATAATGCCTCTCATAGCAAATGTGTACAGCGCGAGCTGAAAATGCATTTACAGCACTAAAAAACCAAACTTTTATAACAGCTAAACCAAACGTTTCCAATATAAATTTCCACCTTTATATAGTGTAAAAAGGCATCCTGAAGCCTGGAAAGTCTTTAATTTGATTGTCCAGTATTTCCTTCATGAGATATTGCAACACTTAGAAAAAGTGTACAGCGCCAGCAGACAATGAATTTTCAGCACTAAAAAACCGAAACTTCATTAACAGCTAAACTAAACGTTTCCAATGTAAATTTCCACCTTTATATAGTGTAAAAAGACATCCTGAAGCCTGGGCAGCCATTAATTTGATTGTCCAATATTTCCCTTATGAGATAATGCCTCTCATAGCAAATGTGTACAGCGCGAGCTGAAAATGCATTTACAGCACTAAAAAACCAAACTTTTATAACAGCTAAACCAAACGTTTCCAATGTAAATTTCCACCTTTATAGAGTGTAAAAAGACATCCTGAAGCCTGGGCAGTCATTAATTTGATTGTCCAATATTTCCCTTATGAGATAATGCCTCTCATAGCAAATGTGTACAGCGCGAGCTGAAAATGCATTTACACACTAAAAAACCAAACTTTTATAACAGCTAAACCAAACGTTTCCAATGTAAATTTCTACCTTTATATAGTGTAGAAAGGCATCCTGAAGCCTGGAAAGTCATTAATTTGATTGTCCAGTATTTCCTTCATGAGATATTGCAACACTTAGAAAAAGTGTACAGCGCCAGCAGACAATGTTTTTTCAGCACTAAAAAAACGAAACTTCATTAACAGCTAAACCAAACGTTTCCAATGTAAATTTCCACATTTATAGAGTGTAAAAAGGCATCCTGAAGCCTGGGAAGTCATTAATTTGATTGTCCAGTATTTCCCTTATGATATAATGCCTCACATAGCAAATGTGTACAGCGCGAGCTGAAAATGCATTTACAGCACTAAAAAACCAAACTTTTATAACAGCTAAACCAAACGTTTCCAATGTAAATTTCCACCTTTATATAGTGTAGAAAGGCATCCTGAAGCCTGGAAAGTGATTAATTTGATTGTCCAGTATTTCCTTCATGAGATATTGCAACACTTAGAAAAAGTGTACAGCGCCAGCAGACAATGAATTTTCAGCACTAAAAAACCGAAACTTCATTAACAGCTAAACTAAACGTTTCCAATGTAAATTTCCACCTTTATATAGTGTAAAAAGACATCCTGAAGCCTGGGCAGTCATTAATTTGATTGTCCAATATTTCCCTTATGAGATAATGCCTCTCATAGCAAATGTGTACAGCGCGAGCTGAAAATGCATTTACAGCACTAAAAAACCAAACTTTTATAACAGCTAAACCAAACGTTTCCAATGTAAATTTCCACCTTTATATAGTGTAGAAAGGCATCCTGAAGCCTGGAAAGTCATTAATTTGATTGTCCAGTATTTCCTTCATGAGATATTGCAACACTTAGAAAAAGTGTACAGCGCCAGCAGACAATGAATTTCCAGCACTAAAAAAACGAAACTTCATTAACAGCTAAACTAAACGTTTCCAATGTAAATTTCCACCTTTATATAGTGTAAAAAGACATCCTGAAGCCTGGGCAGTCATTAATTTGATTGTCCAATATTTCCCTTATGAGATAATGCCTCTCATAGCAAATGTGTACAGCGCGAGCTGAAAATGCATTTACAGCACTAAAAAAACAAACTTTTATAACAGCTAAACCAAACGTTTCCAATGTAAATTTCCACCTTTATATAGTGTAGAAAGGCATCATGAAGCCTGGAAAGTCATTAATTTGATTGTCCAGTATTTCCTTCATGAGATATTGCAACACTTAGAAAAAGTGTACAGCGCCAGCAGACAATGAATTTTCAGCACTAAAAAAACGAAACTTCATTAACAGCTAAACCAAACGTTTCCAATGTAAATTTCCACATTTATAGAGTGTAAAAAGGCATCCTGAAGCCTGGGAAGTCATTAATTTGATTGTCCAGTATTTCCCTTATGAGATAATGCCTCACATAGCAAATGTGTACAGTGCGAGCTGAAAATGCATTTTCAGCACTAAAAAACCAAACTTTTATAACAGCTAAACCAAACGTTTCCAATGTAAATTTCCACCTTTATATAGTGTAAAAAGACATCCTGAAGCCTGGGCAGTCATTAATTTGATTGTCCAGTATTTCCCTTATGAGATAATGCCTCACATAGCAAATGTGTACAGCGCGAGCTGAAAATGCATTTACAGCACTAAAAAAACAAACTTTTATAACAGCTAAACCAAACGTTTCCAATGTAAATTTCCACATTTATAGAGTGTAAAAATGCATCCTGAAGCCTGGGAAGTCATTAATTTGATTGTCCAGTATTTCCCTTATGAGATAATGCCTCACATAGCAAATGTGTACAGTGCGAGCTGAAAATGCATTTTCAGCACTAAAAAACCAAACTTTTATAACAGCTAAACCAAACGTTTCCAATGTAAATTTCCACCTTTATATAGTGTAAAAAGACATCCTGAAGCCTGGGCAGTCATTAATTTGATTGTCCAATATTTCCCTTATGAGATAATGCCTCTCATAGCAAATGTGTACAGCGCGAGCTGAAAATGCATTTACAGCACTAAAAAACCAAACTTTTATAACAGCTAAACCAAACGTTTCCAATGTAAATTTCCACCTTTATATAGTGTAGAAAGGCATCCTGAAGCCTGGAAAGTCATTAATTTGATTGTCCAGTATTTCCTTCATGAGATATTGCAACACTTAGAAAAAGTGTACAGCGCCAGCAGACAATGAATTTTCAGCACTAAAAAAAACGAAACTTCATTAACAGCTAAACCAAACGTTTCCAATGTAAATTTCCACATTTATAGAGTGTAAAAAGGCATCCTGAAGCCTGGGAAGTCAATAATTTGATTGTCCAGTATTTCCCTTATGAGATAATGCCTCTCATTGCAAATGTGTACAGCGCGAGCTGAAAATGCATTTTCAGCACTAAAAAACCAAACTTTTATAACACCTAAACCAAACGTTTCCAATGTAAATTTCCTCCTTTATATAGTGTAAAAAGACATCCTGAAGCCTGGGCAGTCATTAATTTGATTGTCCAATATTTCCCTTATGAGATAATGCCTCTCATAGCAAATGTGTACAGCGCGAGCTGAAAATGCATTTACACACTAAAAAACCAAACTTTTATAACAGCTAAACCAAACGTTTCCAATGTAAATTTCCACCTTTATATAGTGTAGAAAGGCATCCTGAAGCCTGGAAAGTCATTAATTTGATTGTCCAGTATTTCCTTCATGAGATATTGCAACATTTAGAAAAAGTGTACAGCGCCAGCAGACAATGAATTTTCAGCACTAAAAAAACGAAACTTCATTAACAGCTAAACTAAACGTTTCCAATGTAAATTTCCACCTTTATATAGTGTAAAAAGACATCCTGAAGCCCGGGCAGCCATTAATTTGATTGTCCAATATTTCCCTTATGAGATAATGCCTCTCATAGCAAATGTGTACAGCGCGAGCTGAAAATGCATTTACAGCACTAAAAAACCAAACTTTTATAACAGCTAAACCAAACGTTTCCAATGTAAATTTCCACCTTTATATAGTGTAAAAAGACATCCTGAAGCCTGGGCAGTCATTAATTTGATTGTCCAATATTTCCCTTATGAGATAATGCCTCTCATAGCAAATGTGTACAGCGCGAGCTGAAAATGCATTTACAGCACTAAAAAAACAAACTTTTATAACAGCTAAACCAAACGTTTCCAATGTAAATTTCCACCTTTATATAGTGTAGAAAGGCATCCTGAAGCCTGGAAAGTCATTAATTTGATTGTCCAGTATTTCCTTCATGAGATATTGCAACACTTAGAAAAAGTGTACAGCGCCAGCAGACAATGAATTTTCAGCACTAAAAAAACGAAACTTCATTAACAGCTAAACTAAATGTTTCCAATGTAAATTTCCACCTTTATATAGTGTAAAAAGACATCCTGAAGCCTGGGCAGTCATTAATTTGATTGTCCAATATTTCCCTTATGAGATAATGCCTCTCATAGCAAATGTGTACAGCGCGAGCTGAAAATGCATTTACAGCACTAAAAAACCAAACTTTTATAACAGCTAAACCAAACGTTTCCAATGTAAATTTCCACCTTTATATAGTGTAAAAAGGCATCCTGAAGCCTGGAAAGTCTTTAATTTGATTGTCCAGTATTTCCTTCATGAGATATTGCAACACTTAGAAAAAGTGTACAGCGCCAGCAGACAATGAATTTCCAGCACGAAAAAAACGAAACTTCATTAACAGCTAAACTAAACGTTTCCAATGTAAATTTCCACCTTTATATAGTGTAAAAAGACATCCTGAAGCCTGGGCAGTCATTAATTTGATTGTCCAATATTTCCCTTATGAGATAATGCCTCTCATAGCAAATGTGTACAGCGCGAGCTGAAAATGCATTTACAGCACTAAAAAACCAAACTTTTATAACAGCTAAACCAAACGTTTCCAATGTAAATTTCCACCTTTATATAGTGTAGAAAGGCATCCTGAAGCCTGGAAAGTCATTAATTTGATTGTCCAGTATTTCCTTCATGAGATATTGCAACACTTAGAAAAAGTGTACAGCGCCAGCAGACAATGAATTTTCAGCACTAAAAAAACGAAACTTCATTAACAGCTAAACCAAACGTTTCCAATGTAAATTTCCACATTTATAGAGTGTAAAAAGGCATCCTGAAGCCTGGGAAGTCATTAATTTGATTGTCCAGTATTTCCCTTCTGAGATAATGCCTCACATAGCAAATGTGTACAGTGCGAGCTGAAAATGCATTTTCAGCACTAAAAAACCAAACTTTTATAACAGCTAAACCAAACGTTTCCAATGTAAATTTCCACCTTTATATAGTGTAAAAAGACATCCTGAAGCCTGGGCAGTCATTAATTTGATTGTCCAGTATTTCCCTTATGAGATAATGCCTCACATAGCAAATGTGTACAGCGCGAGCTGAAAATGCATTTACAGCACTAAAAAAAACAAACTTTTATAACAGCTAAACCAAACGTTTCCAATGTAAATTTCCACATTTATAGAGTGTAAAAATGCATCCTGAAGCCTGGGAAGTCATTAATTTGATTGTCCAGTATTTCCCTTATGAGATAATGCCTCACATAGCAAATGTGTACAGTGCGAGCTGAAAATGCATTTTCAGCACTAAAAAACCAAACTTTTATAACAGCTAAACCAAACGTTTCCAATGTAAATTTCCACCTTTATATAGTGTAAAAAGACATCCTCAAGCATGGGCAGTCATTAATTTGATTGTCCAATATTTCCCTTATGAGATAATGCCTCTCATAGCAAATGTGTACAGCGCGAGCTGAAAATGCATTTACAGCACTAAAAAACCAAACTTTTATAACAGCTAAACCAAACGTTTCCAATGTAAATTTCCACCTTTATATAGTGTAAAAAGACATCCTGAAGCCTGGGCAGTCATTAATTTGATTGTCCAATATTTCCCTTATGAGATAATGCCTCTCATAGCAAATGTGTACAGCGCGAGCTGAAAATGCATTTACAGCACTAAAAAAACAAACTTTTATAACAGCTAAACCAAACGTTTCCAATGGAAATTTCCACCTTTATATAGTGTAGAAAGGCATCCTGAAGCCTGGAAAGTCATTAATTTGATTGTCCAGTATTTCCTTCATGAGATATTGCAACACTTAGAAAAAGTGTACAGCGCCAGCAGACAATGAATTTTCAGCACTAAAAAAACGAAACTTCATTAACAGCTAAACCAAACGTTTCCAATGTAAATTTCCACATTTATAGAGTGTAAAAAGGCATCCTGAAGCCTGGGAAGTCATTAATTTGATTGTCCAGTATTTCCCTTATGAGATAATGCCTCACATAGCAAATGTGTACAGTGCGAGCTGAAAATGCATTTTCAGCACTAAAAAAACAAACTTTTATAACAGCTAAACTAAACGTTTCCAATGTAAATTTCCACCTTTATATAGTGTAAAAAGACATCCTGAAGCCTGGGCAGTCATTAATTTGATTGTCCAATATTTCCCTTATGAGATAATGCCTCTCATAGCAAATGTGTACAGCGCGAGCTGAAAATGCATTTACAGCACTAAAAAAACAAACTTTTATAACAGCTAAACTAAACGTTTCCAATGTAAATTTCCACCTTTATATAGTGTAAAAAGACATCCTGAAGCCTGGGCAGTCATTAATTTGATTGTCCAATATTTCCCTTATGAGATAATGCCTCTCATAGCAAATGTGTACAGCGCGAGCTGAAAATGCATTTACAGCACTAAAAACCCAAACTTTTATAACAGCTAAACCAAACGTTTCCAATGTAAATTTCCACCTTTATATAGTGTAGAAAGGCATCCTGAAGCCTGGAAAGTCATTAATTTGATTGTCCAGTATTTCCTTCATGAGATATTGCAACACTTAGAAAAGGTGTACAGCGCCAGCAGACAATGAATTTTCAGCACTAAAAAAACGAAACTTCATTAACAGCTAAACCAAACGTTTCCAATGTAAATTTCCACATTTATAGAGTGTAAAAATGCATCCTGAAGCCTGGGAAGTCATTAATTTGATTGTCCAGTATTTCCCTTATGAGATAATGCCTCACATAGCAAATGTGTACAGTGCAAGCTGAAAATGCATTTTCAGCACTAAAAAACCAAACTTTTATAACAGCTAAACCAAACGTTTCCAATGTAAATTTCCACCTTTATATAGTGTAAAAAGACATCCTGAAGCCTGGGCAGTCATTAATTTGATTGTCCAATATTTCCCTTATGAGATAATGCCTCTCATAGCAAATGTGTACAGCGCGAGCTGAAAATGCATTTACAGCACTAAAAAACCAAACTTTTATAACAGCTAAACCAAACGTTTCCAATGTAAATTTCCACCTTTATATAGTGTAGAAAGGCATCCTGAAGCCTGGAAAGTCATTAATTTGATTGTCCAGTATTTCCTTCATGAGATATTGCAACACTTAGAAAAAGTGTACAGCGCCAGTAGACAATGAATTTTCAGCACTAAAAAAACGAAACTTCATTAACAGCTAAACTAAACGTTTCCAATGTAAATTTCCACCTTTATATAGTGTAAAAAGACATCCTGAAGCCTGGGCAGTCATTAATTTGATTGTCCAATATTTCCCTTATGAGATAATGCCTCTCATAGCAAATGTGTACAGCGCGAGCTGAAAATGCATTTACAGCACTAAAAAAACAAACTTTTATAACAGCTAAACCAAACGTTTCCAATGTAAATTTCCACCTTTATATAGTGTAGAAAGGCATCCTGAAGCCTGGAAAGTCATTAATTTGATTGTCCAGTATTTCCTTCATGAGATATTGCAACACTTAGAAAAAGTGTACAGCGCCAGCAGACAATGAATTTTCAGCACTAAAAAAACGAAACTTCATTAACAGCTAAACTAAATGTTTCCAATGTAAATTTCCACCTTTATATAGTGTAAAAAGACATCCTGAAGCCTGGGCAGTCATTAATTTGATTGTCCAATATTTCCCTTATGAGATAATGCCTCTCATAGCAAATGTGTACAGCGCGAGCTGAAAATGCATTTACAGCACTAAAAAACCAAACTTTTATAACAGCTAAACCAAACGTTTCCAATGTAAATTTCCACCTTTATATAGTGTAGAAAGGCATCCTGAAGCCTGGAAAGTCATTAATTTGATTGTCCAGTATTTCCTTCATGAGATATTGCAACACTTAGAAAAGGTGTACAGCGCCAGCAGACAATGAATTTTCAGCACTAAAAAAACGAAACTTCATTAACAGCTAAACCAAACGTTTCCAATGTAAATTTCCACATTTATAGAGTGTAAAAATGCATCCTGAAGCCTGGGAAGTCATTAATTTGATTGTCCAGTATTTCCCTTATGAGATAATGCCTCACATAGCAAATGTGTACAGTGCAAGCTGAAAATGCATTTTCAGCACTAAAAAACCAAACTTTTATAACAGCTAAACCAAACGTTTCCAATGTAAATTTCCACCTTTATATAGTGTAAAAAGACATCCTGAAGCCTGGGCAGTCATTAATTTGATTGTCCAATATTTCCCTTATGAGATAATGCCTCTCATAGCAAATGTGTACAGCGCGAGCTGAAAATGCATTTACAGCACTAAAAAACCAAACTTTTATAACAGCTAAACCAAACGTTTCCAATGTAAATTTCCACCTTTATATAGTGTAGAAAGGCATCCTGAAGCCTGGAAAGTCATTAATTTGATTGTCCAGTATTTCCTTCATGAGATATTGCAACACTTAGAAAAAGTGTACAGCGCCAGTAGACAATGAATTTTCAGCACTAAAAAAACGAAACTTCATTAACAGCTAAACTAAACGTTTCCAATGTAAATTTCCACCTTTATATAGTGTAAAAAGACATCCTGAAGCCTGGGCAGTCATTAATTTGATTGTCCAATATTTCCCTTATGAGATAATGCCTCTCATAGCAAATGTGTACAGCGCGAGCTGAAAATGCATTTACAGCACTAAAAAAACAAACTTTTATAACAGCTAAACCAAACGTTTCCAATGTAAATTTCCACCTTTATATAGTGTAGAAAGGCATCCTGAAGCCTGGAAAGTCATTAATTTGATTGTCCAGTATTTCCTTCATGAGATATTGCAACACTTAGAAAAAGTGTACAGCGCCAGCAGACAATGAATTTTCAGCACTAAAAAAACGAAACTTCATTAACAGCTAAACTAAATGTTTCCAATGTAAATTTCCACCTTTATATAGTGTAAAAAGACATCCTGAAGCCTGGGCAGTCATTAATTTGATTGTCCAATATTTCCCTTATGAGATAATGCCTCTCATAGCAAATGTGTACAGCGCGAGCTGAAAATGCATTTACAGCACTAAAAAACCAAACTTTTATAACAGCTAAACCAAACGTTTCCAATGTAAATTTCCACCTTTATATAGTGTAAAAAGGCATCCTGAAGCCTGGAAAGTCTTTAATTTGATTGTCCAGTATTTCCTTCATGAGATATTGCAACACTTAGAAAAAGTGTACAGCGCCAGCAGACAATGAATTTCCAGCACGAAAAAAACGAAACTTCATTAACAGCTAAACTAAACGTTTCCAATGTAAATTTCCACCTTTATATAGTGTAAAAAGACATCCTGAAGCCTGGGCAGTCATTAATTTGATTGTCCAATATTTCCCTTATGAGATAATGCCTCTCATAGCAAATGTGTACAGCGCGAGCTGAAAATGCATTTACAGCACTAAAAAACCAAACTTTTATAACAGCTAAACCAAACGTTTCCAATGTAAATTTCCACCTTTATATAGTGTAGAAAGGCATCCTGAAGCCTGGAAAGTCATTAATTTGATTGTCCAGTATTTCCTTCATGAGATATTGCAACACTTAGAAAAAGTGTACAGCGCCAGCAGACAATGAATTTTCAGCACTAAAAAAACGAAACTTCATTAACAGCTAAACCAAACGTTTCCAATGTAAATTTCCACATTTATAGAGTGTAAAAAGGCATCCTGAAGCCTGGGAAGTCATTAATTTGATTGTCCAATATTTCCCTTCTGAGATAATGCCTCACATAGCAAATGTGTACAGTGCGAGCTGAAAATGCATTTTCAGCACTAAAAAACCAAACTTTTATAACAGCTAAACCAAACGTTTCCAATGTAAATTTCCACCTTTATATAGTGTAAAAAGACATCCTGAAGCCTGGGCAGTCATTAATTTGATTGTCCAGTATTTCCCTTATGAGATAATGCCTCACATAGCAAATGTGTACAGCGCGAGCTGAAAATGCATTTACAGCACTAAAAAAAACAAACTTTTATAACAGCTAAACCAAACGTTTCCAATGTAAATTTCCACATTTATAGAGTGTAAAAATGCATCCTGAAGCCTGGGAAGTCATTAATTTGATTGTCCAGTATTTCCCTTATGAGATAATGCCTCACATAGCAAATGTGTACAGTGCGAGCTGAAAATGCATTTTCAGCACTAAAAAACCAAACTTTTATAACAGCTAAACGAAACGTTTCCAATGTAAATTTCCACCTTTATATAGTGTAAAAAGACATCCTCAAGCATGGGCAGTCATTAATTTGATTGTCCAATATTTCCCTTATGAGATAATGCCTCTCATAGCAAATGTGTACAGCGCGAGCTGAAAATGCATTTACAGCACTAAAAAACCAAACTTTTATAACAGCTAAACCAAACGTTTCCAATGTAAATTTCCACCTTTATATAGTGTAAAAAGACATCCTGAAGCCTGGGCAGTCATTAATTTGATTGTCCAATATTTCCCTTATGAGATAATGCCTCTCATAGCAAATGTGTACAGCGCGAGCTGAAAATGCATTTACAGCACTAAAAAAACAAACTTTTATAACAGCTAAACCAAACGTTTCCAATGGAAATTTCCACCTTTATATAGTGTAGAAAGGCATCCTGAAACCTGGAAAGTCATTAATTTGATTGTCCAGTATTTCCTTCATGAGATATTGCAACACTTAGAAAAAGTGTACAGCGCCAGCAGACAATGAATTTTCAGCACTAAAAAAACGAAACTTCATTAACAGCTAAACTAAATGTTTCCAATGTAAATTTCCACCTTTATATAGTGTAAAAAGACATCCTGAAGCCTGGGCAGTCATTAATTTGATTGTCCAATATTTCCCTTATGAGATAATGCCTCTCATAGCAAATGTGTACAGCGCGAGCTGAAAATGCATTTACAGCACTAAAAAACCAAACTTTTATAACAGCTAAACCAAACGTTTCCAATGTAAATTTCCACCTTTATATAGTGTAAAAAGGCATCCTGAAGCCTGGAAAGTCTTTAATTTGATTGTCCAGTATTTCCTTCATGAGATATTGCAACACTTAGAAAAAGTGTACAGCGCCAGCAGACAATGAATTTCCAGCACTAAAAAAACGAAACTTCATTAACAGCTAAACTAAACGTTTCCAATGTAAATTTCCACCTTTATATAGTGTAAAAAGACATCCTGAAGCCTGGGCAGTCATTAATTTGATTGTCCAATATTTCCCTTATGAGATAATGCCTCTCATAGCAAATGTGTACAGCGCGAGCTGAAAATGCATTTACAGCACTAAAAAACCAAACTTTTATAACAGCTAAACCAAACGTTTCCAATGTAAATTTCCACCTTTATATAGTGTAGAAAGGCATCCTGAAGCCTGGAAAGTCATTAATTTGATTGTCCAGTATTTCCTTCATGAGATATTGCAACACTTAGAAAAAGTGTACAGCGCCAGCAGACAATGAATTTTCAGCACTAAAAAAACGAAACTTCATTAACAGCTAAACCAAACGTTTCCAATGTAAATTTCCACATTTATAGAGTGTAAAAAGGCATCCTGAAGCCTGGGAAGTCATTAATTTGATTGTCCAGTATTTCCCTTATGAGATAATGCCTCACATAGCAAATGTGTACAGTGCGAGCTGAAAATGCATTTTCAGCACTAAAAAACCAAACTTTTATAACAGCTAAACCAAACGTTTCCAATGTAAATTTCCACCTTTATATAGTGTAAAAAGACATCCTGAAGCCTGGGCAGTCATTAATTTGATTGTCCAGTATTTCCCTTATGAGATAATGCCTCACATAGCAAATGTGTACAGCGCGAGCTGAAAATGCATTTACAGCACTAAAAAAACAAACTTTTATAACAGCTAAACCAAACGTTTCCAATGTAAATTTCCACATTTATAGAGTGTAAAAATGCATCCTGAAGCCTGGGAAGTCATTAATTTGATTGTCCAGTATTTCCCTTATGAGATAATGCCTCACATAGCAAATGTGTACAGTGCGAGCTGAAAATGCATTTTCAGCACTAAAAAACCAAACTTTTATAACAGCTAAACCAAACGTTTCCAATGTAAATTTCCACCTTTATATAGTGTAAAAAGACATCCTGAAGCCTGGGCAGTCATTAATTTGATTGTCCAATATTTCCCTTATGAGATAATGCCTCTCATAGCAAATGTGTACAGCGCGAGCTGAAAATGCATTTACAGCACTAAAAAACCAAACTTTTATAACAGCTAAACCAAACGTTTCCAATGTAAATTTCCACCTTTATATAGTGTAGAAAGGCATCCTGAAGCCTGGAAAGTCATTAATTTGATTGTCCAGTATTTCCTTCATGAGATATTGCAACACTTAGAAAAAGTGTACAGCGCCAGTAGACAATGAATTTTCAGCACTAAAAAAACGAAACTTCATTAACAGCTAAACTAAACGTTTCCAATGTAAATTTCCACCTTTATATAGTGTAAAAAGACATCCTGAAGCCTGGGCAGTCATTAATTTGATTGTCCAATATTTCCCTTATGAGATAATGCCTCTCATAGCAAATGTGTACAGCGCGAGCTGAAAATGCATTTACAGCACTAAAACACCAAACTTTTATAACAGCTAAACCAAACGTTTCCAATGTAAATTTCCACCTTTATATAGTGTAGAAAGGCATCCTGGAGCCTGGAAAGTCATTAATTTGATTGTCCAGTATTTCCTTCATGAGATATTGCAACACTTAGAAAAAGTGTACAGCGCCAGCAGACAATGAATTTTCAGCACTAAAAAAACCAAACTTTTATAACAGCTAAACCAAACGTTTCCAATGTAAATTTCCACCTTTATATAGTGTAAAAAGACATCCTGAAGCCTGGGCAGTCATTAATTTGATTGTCCAGTATTTCCCTTATGAGATAATGCCTCACATAGCAAATGTGTACAGCGCGAGCTGAAAATGCATTTACAGCACTAAAAAAACAAACTTTTATAACAGCTAAACCAAACGTTTCCAATGTAAATTTCCACCTTTATATAGTGTAGAAAGGCATCCTGAAGCCTGGAAAGTCATTAATTTGATTGTCCAGTATTTCCTTCATGAGATATTGCAACACTTAGAAAAAGTGTACAGCGCCAGCAGACAATGAATTTTCAGCACTAAAAAAACGAAACTTCATTAACAGCTAAACCAAACGTTTCCAATGTAAATTTCCACATTTATAGAGTGTAAAAAGGCATCCTGAAGCCTGGGAAGTCATTAATTTGATTGTCCAGTATTTCCCTTATGAGATAATGCCTCACATAGCAAATGTGTACAGTGCGAGCTGAAAATGCATTTTCAGCACTAAAAAACCAAACTTTTATAACAGCTAAACCAAACGTTTCCAATGTAAATTTCCACCTTTATATAGTGTAAAAAGACATCCTGAAGCCTGGGCAGTCATTAATTTGATTGTCCAGTATTTCCCTTATGAGATAATGCCTCACATAGCAAATGTGTACAGCGCGAGCTGAAAATGCATTTACAGCACTAAAAAAACAAACTTTTATAACAGCTAAACCAAACGTTTCCAATGTAAATTTCCACATTTATAGAGTGTAAAAATGCATCCTGAAGCCTGGGAAGTCATTAATTTGATTGTCCAGTATTTCCCTTATGAGATAATGCCTCACATAGCAAATGTGTACAGTGCGAGCTGAAAATGCATTTTCAGCACTAAAAAACCAAACTTTTATAACAGCTAAACCAAACGTTTCCAATGTAAATTTCCACCTTTATATAGTGTAAAAAGACATCCTGAAGCCTGGGCAGTCATTAATTTGATTGTCCAATATTTCCCTTATGAGATAATGCCTCTCATAGCAAATGTGTACAGCGCGAGCTGAAAATGCATTTACAGCACTAAAAAACCAAACTTTTATAACAGCTAAACCAAACGTTTCCAATGTAAATTTCCACCTTTATATAGTGTAGAAAGGCATCCTGAAGCCTGGAAAGTCATTAATTTGATTGTCCAGTATTTCCTTCATGAGATATTGCAACACTTAGAAAAAGTGTACAGCGCCAGTAGACAATGAATTTTCAGCACTAAAAAAACGAAACTTCATTAACAGCTAAACTAAACGTTTCCAATGTAAATTTCCACCTTTATATAGTGTAAAAAGACATCCTGAAGCCTGGGCAGTCATTAATTTGATTGTCCAATATTTCCCTTATGAGATAATGCCTCTCATAGCAAATGTGTACAGCGCGAGCTGAAAATGCATTTACAGCACTAAAACACCAAACTTTTATAACAGCTAAACCAAACGTTTCCAATGTAAATTTCCACCTTTATATAGTGTAGAAAGGCATCCTGGAGCTTGGAAAGTCATTAATTTGATTGTCCAGTATTTCCTTCATGAGATATTGCAACACTTAGAAAAAGTGTACAGCGCCAGCAGACAATGAATTTTCAGCACTAAAAAAACCAAACTTTTATAACAGCTAAACCAAACGTTTCCAATGTAAATTTCCACCTTTATATAGTGTAAAAAGACATCCTGAAGCCTGGGCAGTCATTAATTTGATTGTCCAGTATTTCCCTTATGAGATAATGCCTCACATAGCAAATGTGTACAGCGCGAGCTGAAAATGCATTTACAGCACTAAAAAAACAAACTTTTATAACAGCTAAACCAAACGTTTCCAATGTAAATTTCCACCTTTATATAGTGTAGAAAGGCATCCTGAAGCCTGGAAAGTCATTAATTTGATTGTCCAGTATTTCCTACATGAGATATTGCAAAACTTAGAAAAAGTGTACAGCGCCAGCAGACAATGAATTTTCAGCACTAAAAAAACGAAACTTCATTAACAGCTAAACCAAACGTTTCCAATGTAAATTTCCACATTTATAGAGTGTAAAAAGGCATCCTGAAGCCTGGGAAGTCATTAATTTGATTGTCCAGTATTTCCCTTATGAGATAATGCCTCACATAGCAAATGTGTACAGTGCGAGCTGAAAATGCATTTTCAGCACTAAAAAACCAAACTTATATAACACCTAAACCAAACGTTTCCAATGTAAATTTCCACCTTTATATAGTGTAAAAAGACATCCTGAAGCCTGGGCAGTCATTAATTTGATTGTCCAATATTTCCCTTATGAGATAATGCCTCTCATAGCAAATGTGTACAGCGCGAGCTGAAAATGCATTTACAGCACTAAAAAACCAAACTTTTATAACAGCTAAACCAAACGTTTCCAATGTAAATTTCCACCTTTATATAGTGTAAAAAGACATCCTGAAGCCTGGGCAGTCATTAATTTGATTGTCCAATATTTCCCTTATGAGATAATGCCTCTCATAGCAAATGTGTACAGCGCGAGCTGAAAATGCATTTTCAGCACTAAAAAACCAAACTTTTATAACAGCTAAACCAAACGTTTCAAATGTAAATTTCCACCTTTATATAGTGTAAAAGGACATCCTGAAGCCTGGGCAGTCATTAATTTGATTGTCCAATATTTCCCTTATGAGATAATGCCTCTCATAGCAAATGTGTACAGCGCGAGCTGAAAATGCATTTACAGCACTAAAAAACCAAACTTTTATAACAGCTAAACCAAACGTTTCCAATGTAAATTTCCACCTTTATATAGTGTAGAAAGGCATCCTGAAGCCTGGAAAGTCATTAATTTGATTGTCCAGTATTTCCTTCATGAGATATTGCAACACTTAGAAAAAGTGTACAGCGCCAGCAGACAATGAATTTTCAGCACTAAAAAAACGAAACTTCATTAACAGCTAAACCAAACGTTTCCAATGTAAATTTCCACATTTATAGAGTGTAAAAAGGCATCCTGAAGCCTGGGAAGTCATTAATTTGATTGTCCAATATTTCCCTTATGAGATAATGCCTCTCATAGCAAATGTGTACAGCGCGAGCTGAAAATGCATTTACAGCACTAAAAAAACAAACTTTTATAACAGCTAAACCAAACGTTTCCAATGTAAATTTCCACCTTTATATAGTGTAGAAAGGCATCCTGAAGCCTGGGAAGTCATTAATTTGATTGTCCAGTATTTCCCTTATGAGATAATGCCTCACATAGCAAATGTGTACAGTGCGAGCTGAAAATGCATTTACAGCACTAAAAAAACAAACTTTTATAACAGCTAAACCAAACGTTTCCAATGTAAATTTCCACCTTTATATAGTGTAGAAAGGCATCCTGAAGCCTGGAAAGTCATTAATTTGATTGTCCAGTATTTCCTTCATGAGATATTGCAACACTTAGAAAAAGTGTACAGCGCCAGCAGACAATGAATTTTCAGCACTAAATAAACGAAACTTCATTAACAGCTAAAGTAAACGTTTCCAATGTAAATTTCCACCTTTATATAGTGTAAAAAGACATCCTGAAGCCTGGGCAGTCATTAATTTGATTGTCCAATATTTCCCTTATGAGATAATGCCTCTCATAGCAAATGTGTACAGTGCGAGCTGAAAATGCATTTACAGCACTAAAAAAACAAACTTTTATAACAGCTAAACCAAACGTTTCCAATGTAAATTTCCACCTTTATATAGTGTAAAAAGACATCCTGAAGCCTGGGCAGTCATTAATTTGATTGTCCAATATTTCCCTTATGAGATAATGCCTCTCATACCAAATGTGTACAGCGCGAGCTGATAATGCATTTACAGCACTAAAAAACCAAACTTTTATAACAGCTAAACCAAACGTTTCCAATTTAAATTTCCACCTTTATATAGTGTAGAAAGGCATCCTGAAGCCTGGAAAGTCATTAATTTGATTGTCCAGTATTTCCTTCATGAGATATTGCAACACTTAGAAAAAGTGTACAGCGCCAGCAGACAATGAATTTTCAGCACTAAAAAAACGAAACTTCATTAACAGCTAAACCAAACGTTTCCAATGTAAATTTCCACATTTATAGAGTGTAAAAAGGCATCCTGAAGCCTGGGAAGTCATTAATTTGATTGTCCAGTATTTCCCTTATGAGATAATGCCTCACATAGCAAATGTGTACAGTGCGAGCTGAAAATGCATTTTCAGCACTAAAAAACCAAACTTTTATAACAGCTAAACCAAACGTTTCAAATGTAAATTTCCACCTTTATATAGTGTAAAAGGACATCCTGAAGCCTGGGCAGTCATTAATTTGATTGTCCAATATTTCCCTTATGAGATAATGCCTCTCATAGCAAATGTGTACAGCGCGAGCTGAAAATGCATTTACAGCACTAAAAAACCAAACTTTTATAACAGCTAAACCAAACGTTTCCAATGTAAATTTCCACCTTTATATAGTGTAGAAAGGCATCCTGAAGCCTGGAAAGTCATTAATTTGATTGTCCAGTATTTCCTTCATGAGATATTGCAACACTTAGAAAAAGTGTACAGCGCCAGCAGACAATGAATTTTCAGCACTAAAAAAACGAAACTTCATTAACAGCTAAACCAAACGTTTCCAATGTAAATTTCCACATTTATAGAGTGTAAAAGGCATCCTGAAGCCTGGGAAGTCATTAATTTGATTGTCCAGTATTTCCCTTATGAGATAATGCCTCACATAGCAAATGTGTACAGTGCGAGCTGAAAATGCATTTACAGCACTAAAAAAACAAACTTTTATAACAGCTAAACCAAACGTTTCCAATGTAAATTTCCACCTTTATATAGTGTAGAAAGGCATCCTGAAGCCTGGAAAGTCATTAATTTGATTGTCCAGTATTTCCTTCATGAGATATTGCAACACTTAGAAAAAGTGTACAGCGCCAGCAGACAATGAATTTTCAGCACTAAATAAACGAAACTTCATTAACAGCTAAAGTAAACGTTTCCAATGTAAATTTCCACCTTTATATAGTGTAAAAAGACATCCTGAAGCCTGGGCAGTCATTAATTTGATTGTCCAATATTTCCCTTATGAGATAATGCCTCTCATAGCAAATGTGTACAGTGCGAGCTGAAAATGCATTTACAGCACTAAAAAAACAAACTTTTATAACAGCTAAACCAAACGTTTCCAATGTAAATTTCCACCTTTATATAGTGTAAAAAGACATCCTGAAGCCTGGGCAGTCATTAATTTGATTGTCCAATATTTCCCTTATGAGATAATGCCTCTCATAGCAAATGTGTACAGCGCGAGCTGATAATGCATTTACAGCACTAAAAAACCAGACTTTTATAACAGCTAAACCAAACGTTTCCAATTTAAATTTCCACCTTTATATAGTGTAGAAAGGCATCCTGAAGCCTGGAAAGTCATTAATTTGATTGTCCAGTATTTCCTTCATGAGATATTGCAACACTTAGAAAAAGTGTACAGCGCCAGCAGACAATGAATTTTCAGCACTAAAAAAACGAAACTTCATTAACAGCTAAACCAAACGTTTCCAATGTAAATTTCCACATTTATAGAGTGTAAAAAGGCATCCTGAAGCCTGGGAAGTCATTAATTTGATTGTCCAGTATTTCCCTTATGAGATAATGCCTCACATAGCAAATGTGTACAGTGCGAGCTGAAAATGCATTTTCAGCACTAAAAAACCAAACTTATATAACACCTAAACCAAACGTTTCCAATGTAAGTTTCCACCTTTATATAGTGTAAAAAGACATCCTGAAGCCTGGGCAGTCATTAATTTGATTGTCCAATATTTCCCTTATGAGATAATGCCTCTCATAGCAAATGTGTACAGCGCGAGCTGAAAATGCATTTACAGCACTAAAAAAACCAAACTTTTATAACAGCTAAACCAAACGTTTCCAATGTAAATTTCCACCTTTATATAGTGTAGAAAGGCATCCTGAAGCCTGGAAAGTCATTAATTTGATTGTCCAGTATTTCCTTCATGAGATATTGCAACATTTAGAAAAAGTGTACAGCGCCAGCAGACAATGAATTTTCAGCACTAAAAAAACGAAACTTCATTAACAGCTAAACTAAACGTTTCCAATGTAAATTTCCACCTTTATATAGTGTAAAAAGACATCCTGAAGCCCGGGCAGCCATTAATTTGATTGTCCAATATTTCCCTTATGAGATAATGCCTCTCATAGCAAATGTGTACAGCGCGAGCTGAAAATGCATTTACAGCACTAAAAAACCAAACTTTTATAACAGCTAAACCAAACGTTTCCAATGTAAATTTCCACCTTTATATAGTGTAAAAAGACATCCTGAAGCCTGCGCAGTCATTAATTTGATTGTCCAATATTTCCCTTATGAGATAATGCCTCTCATAGCAAATGTGTACAGCGCGAGCTGAAAATGCATTTACAGCACTAAAAAACCAAACTTTTATAACAGCTAAACCAAACGTTTCCAATGTAAATTTCTACCTTTATATAGTGTAGAAAGGCATCCTGAAGCCTGGAAAGTCATTAATTTGATTGTCCAGTATTTCCTTCATGAGATATTGCAACACTTAGAAAAAGTGTACAGCGCCAGCAGACAATGAATTTTCAGCACTAAAAAAACGAAACTTCATTAACAGCTAAACTAAACGTTTCCAATGTAAATTTCCACCTTTATATAGTGTAAAAAGACATTCTGAAGCCTGGGCAGTCATTAATTTGATTGTCCAATATTTCCCTTATGAGATAATGCCTCTCATAGCAAATGTGTACAGCGCGAGCTGAAAATGCATTTACAGCACTAAAAAACCAAACTTTTATAACAGCTAAACCAAACGTTTCCAATGTAAATTTCCACCTTTATATAGTGTAGAAAGGCATCCTGAAGCCTGGAAAGTCATTAATTTGATTGTCCAGTATTTCCTTCATGAGATATTGCAACACTTAGAAAAAGTGTACAGCGCCAGCAGACAATGAATTTTCAGCACTAAAAAAACGAAACTTCATTAACAGCTAAACCAAACGTTTCCAATGTAAATTTCCACATTTATAGAGTGTAAAAAGGCATCCTGAAGCCTGGGAAGTCATTAATTTGATTGTCCAGTATTTCCCTTCTGAGATAATGCCTCACGTAGCAAATGTGTACAGTGCGAGCTGAAAATGCATTTTCAGCACTAAAAAAACAAACTTTTATAACAGCTAAACTAAACGTTTCCAATGTAAATTTCCACCTTTATATAGTGTAAAAAGACATCCTGAAGCCTGGGCAGTCATTAATTTGATTGTCCAATATTTCCCTTATGAGATAATGCCTCTCATAGCAAATGTGTACAGCGCGAGCTGAAAATGCATTTACAGCACTAAAAAAACAAACTTTTATAACAGCTAAACTAAACGTTTCCAATGTAAATTTCCACCTTTATATAGTGTAAAAAGACATCCTGAAGCCTGGGCAGTCATTAATTTGATTGTCCAATATTTCCCTTATGAGATAATGCCTCTCATAGCAAATGTGTACAGCGCGAGCTGAAAATGCATTTACAGCACTAAAAACCCAAACTTTTATAACAGCTAAACCAAACGTTTCCAATGTAAATTTCCACCTTTATATAGTGTAGAAAGGCATCCTGAAGCCTGGAAAGTCATTAATTTGATTGTCCAGTATTTCCTTCATGAGATATTGCAACACTTAGAAAAGGTGTCCAGCGCCAGCAGACAATGAATTTTCAGCACTAAAAAAACGAAACTTCATTAACAGCTAAACCAAACGTTTCCAATGTAAATTTCCACATTTATAGAGTGTAAAAATGCATCCTGAAGCCTGGGAAGTCATTAATTTGATTGTGCAGTATTTCCCTTATGAGATAATGCCTCACATAGCAAATGTGTACAGTGCGAGCTGAAAATGCATTTTCAGCACTAAAAAACCAAACTTTTATAACAGCTAAACCAAACGTTTCCAATGTAAATTTCCACCTTTATATAGTGTAAAAAGGCATCCTGAAGCCTGGAAAGTCATTAATTTGATTGTCTAGTATTTCCTTCATGAGATATTGCAACACTTAGAAAAAGTGTACAGCGCCAGTAGACAATGAATTTTCAGCACTAAAAAAACGAAACTTCATTAACAGCTAAACTAAACGTTTCCAATGTAAATTTCCACCTTTATATAGTGTAAAAAGACATCCTGAAGCCTGGGCGGTCATTAATTTGATTGTCCAATATTTCCCTTATGAGATAATGCCTCTCATAGCAAATGTGTACAGCGCGAGCTGAAAATGCATTTACAGCACTAAAAAACCAAACTTTTATAACAGCTAAACCAAACGTTTCCAATGTAAATTTCCACCTTTATATCGTGTAGAAAGGCATCCTGGAGCCTGGAAAGTCATTAATTTGATTGTCCAGTATTTCCTTCATGAGATATTGCAACACTTAGAAAAAGTGTACAGCGCCAGCAGACAATGAATTTTCAGCACTAAAAAAACCAAACTTTTATAACAGCTAAACCAAACGTTTCCAATGTAAATTTCCACCTTTATATAGTGTAAAAAGACATCCTGAAGCCTGGGCAGTCATTAATTTGATTGTCCAGTATTTCCCTTATGAGATAATGCCTCACATAGCAAATGTGTACAGCGCGAGCTGAAAATGCATTTACAGCACTAAAAAAACAAACTTTTATAACAGCTAAACCAAACGTTTCCAATGTAAATTTCCACCTTTATATAGTGTAGAAAGGCATCCTGAAGCCTGGAAAGTCATTAATTTTATTGTCCAGTATTTCCTACATGAGATATTGCAAAACGTAGAAAAAGTGTACAGCGCCAGCAGACAATGTTTTTTCAGCACTAAAAAAACGAAACTTCATTAACAGCTAAACCAAACGTTTCCAATGTAAATTTCCACATTTATAGAGTGTAAAAAGGCATCCTGAAGCCTGGGAAGTCATTAATTTGATTGTCCAGTATTTCCCTTATGAGATAATGCCTCACATAGCAAATGTGTACAGCGCGAGCTGAAAATGCATTTACAGCACTAAAAAACCAAACTTTTATAACAGCTAAACCAAACGTTTCCAATGTAAATTTCCACCTTTATATAGTGTAGAAAGGCATCCTGAAGCCTGGAAAGTCATTAATTTGATTGTCCAGTATTTCCTTCATGAGATATTGCAACACTTAGAAAAAGTGTACAGCGCCAGCAGACAATGAATTTTCAGCACTAAAAAAACGAAACTTCATTAACAGCTAAACCAAACGTTTCCAATGTAAATTTCCACATTTATAGAGTGTAAAAAGGCATCCTGAAGCCTGGGAAGTCATTAATTTGATTGTCCAGTATTTCCCTTATGAGATAATGCCTCACATAGCAAATGTGTACAGTGCGAGCTGAAAATGCATTTTCAGCACTAAAAAAACAAACTTTTATAACACCTAAACCAAACGTTTCCAATGTAAATTTCCACCTTTATATAGTGTAGAAAGGCATCCTGAAGCCTGGAAAGTCATTAATTTGATTGTCCAGTATTTCCTTCATGAGATATTGCAACACTTAGAAAAAGTGTACAGCGCCAGCAGACAATGAATTTTCAGCACTAAAAAAACGAAACTTCATTAACAGCTAAACCAAACGTTTCCAATGTAAATTTCCACATTTATAGAGTGTAAAAAGGCATCCTGAAGCCTGGGAAGTCATTAATTTGATTGTCCAGTATTTCCCTTATGAGATAATGCCTCACATAGCAAATGTGTACAGTGCGAGCTGAAAATGCATTTTCAGCACTAAAAAACCAAACTTTTATAACAGCTAAACCAAACGTTTCCAATGTAAATTTCCACCTTTATATAGTGTAAAAAGACATCCTGAAGCCTGGGCAGTCATTAATTTGATTGTCCAGTATTTCCCTTATGAGATAATGCCTCACATAGCAAATGTGTACAGCGCGAGCTGAAAATGCATTTACAGCACTAAAAAAACAAACTTTTATAACAGCTAAACTAAACGTTTCCAATGTAAATTTCCACCTTTATATAGTGTAAAAAGACATCCTGAAGCCTGGGCAGTCATTAATTTGATTGTCCAATATTTCCCTTATGAGATAATACCTCTCATAGCAAATGTGTACAGCGCGAGCTGAAAATGCATTTACAGCACTAAAAAACCAAACTTTTATAACAGCTAAACCAAACGTTTCCAATGTAAATTTCCACCTTTATATAGTGTAGAAAGGCATCCTGAAGCCTGGAAAGTCATTAATTTGATTGTCCAGTATTTCCTTCATGAGATATTGCAACACTTAGAAAAAGTGTACAGCGCCAGCAGACAATGAATTTTCAGCACTAAAAAAACGAAACTTCATTAACAGCTAAACCAAACGTTTCCAATGTAAATTTCCACATTTATAGAGTGTAAAAAGGCATCCTGAAGCCTGGGAAGTCATTAATTTGATTGTCCAGTATTTCCCTTATGAGATAATGCCTCACATAGCAAATGTGTACAGTGCGAGCTGAAAATGCATTTTCAGCACTAAAAAAACAAACTTTTATAACAGCTAAACTAAACGTTTCCAATGTAAATTTCCACCTTTATATAGTGTAAAAAGACATCCTGAAGCCTGGGCAGTCATTAATTTGATTGTCCAATATTTCCCTTATGAGATAATGCCTCTCATAGCAAATGTGTACAGCGCGAGCTGAAAATGCATTTACAGCACTAAAAAAACAAACTTTTATAACAGCTAAACTAAACGTTTCTAATGTAAATTTCCACCTTTATATAGTGTAAAAAGACATCCTGAAGCCTGGGCAGTCATTAATTTGATTGTCCAATATTTCCCTTATGAGATAATGCCTCTCATAGCAAATGTGTACAGCGCGAGCTGAAAATGCATTTACAGCACTAAAAAAACAAACTTTTATAACAGCTAAACCAAACGTTTCCAATGTAAATTTCCACCTTTATATAGTGTAGAAAGGCATCCTGAAGCCTGGAAAGTCATTAATTTGATTGTCCAGTATTTCCTTCATGAGATATTGCAACACTTAGAAAAGGTGTACAGCGCCAGCAGACAATGAATTTTCAGCACTAAAAAAACGAAACTTCATTAACAGCTAAACCAAATGTTTCCAATGTAAATTTCCACATTTATAGAGTGTAAAAATGCATCCTGAAGCCTGGGCAGTCATTAATTTGATTGTCCAATATTTCCCTTATGAGATAATGCCTCTCATAGCAAATGTGTACAGCGCGAGCTGAAAATGCATTTACAGCACTAAAAAACCAAACTTTTATAACAGCTAAACCAAACGTTTCCAATGTAAATTTCCACCTTTATATAGTGTAGAAAGGCATCCTGAAGCCTGGAAAGTCATTAATTTGATTGTCCAGTATTTCCTTCATGAGATATTGCAACACTTAGAAAAAGTGTACAGCGCCAGCAGACAATGAATTTTCAGCACTAAAAAAACGAAACTTCATTAACAGCTAAACCAAACGTTTCCAATGTAAATTTCCACATTTATAGAGTGTAAAAAGGCATCCTGAAGCCTGGGAAGTCATTAATTTGATTGTCCAGTATTTCCCTTATGAGATAATGCCTCACATAGCAAATGTGTACAGTGCGAGCTGAAAATGCATTTTCAGCACTAAAAAAACAAACTTTTATAACAGCTAAACCAAACGTTTCCAATGTAAATTTCCACCTTTATATAGTGTAAAAAGACATCCTGAAGCCTGGGCAGTCATTAATTTGATTGTCCAGTATTTCCCTTATGCGATAATGCCTCACATAGCAAATGTGTACAGCGCGAGCTGAAAATGCATTTACAGCACTAAAAACCCAAACTTTTATAACAGCTAAACCAAACGTTTCCAATGTAAATTTCCACCTTTATATAGTGTAGAAAGGCATCCTGAAGCCTGGAAGGTCATTAATTTGATTGTCCAGTATTTCCTTCATGAGATATTGCAACACTTAGAAAAGGTGTACAGCGCCAGCAGACAATGAATTTTCAGCACTAAAAAATCAAAACTTCATTAACAGCTAAACCAAACGTTTCCAATGTAAATTTCCACCTTTATATAGTGTAGAAAGGCATCCTGAAGCCTGGAAAGTCATTAATTTGATTGTCCAGTATTTCCTTCATGAGATATTGCAACACTTAGAAAAGGTGTACAGCGCCAGCAGACAATGAATTTTCAGCACTAAAAAAACGAAACTTCATTAACAGCTAAACCAAACGTTTCCAATGTAAATTTCCACATTTATAGAGTGTAAAAAGGCATCCTGAAGCCTGGGAAGTCATTAATTTGATTGTCCAGTATTTCCCTTATGAGATAATGCCTCACATAGCAAATGTGTACAGTTCGAGCTGAAAATGCATTTACAGCACTAAAAAACCAAACTTTTATAACAGCTAAACCAAACGTTTCCAATGTAAATTTCCACCTTTATATAGTGTAGAAAGGCATCCTGAAGCCTGGAAAGTCATTGATTTGATTGTCCAGTATTTCCTTCATGAGATATTGCAACACTTAGAAAAAGTGTACAGCGCCAGCAGACAATGAATTTTCAGCACTAAAAAAACGAAACTTCATTAACAGCTAAACTAAACGTTTCCAATGTAAATTTCCACCTTTATATAGAGTAAAAAGACATCCTGAAGCCTGGGCAGCCATTAATTTGATTGTCCAATATTTCCCTTATGAGATAATGCCTCTCATAGCAAATGTGTACAGCGCGAGCTGAAAATGCATTTACAGCACTAAAAAACCAAACTTTTATAACAGCTAAACCAAACGTTTCCAATGTAAATTTCCACATTTATAGAGTGTAAAAAGGCATCCTGAAGCCTGGGAAGTCATTAATTTGATTGTCCAGTATTTCCCTTATAAGATAATGCCTCACATAGCAAATGTGTACAGCGCGAGCTGAAAATGCATTTACAGCACTAAAAAACCAAACTTTTATAACAGCTAAACCAAACGTTTCCAATGTAAATTTCCACCTTTATATAGTGTAGAAAGGCATCCTGAAGCCTGGAAAGTGATTAATTTGATTGTCCAGTATTTCCTTCATGAGATATTGCAACACTTAGAAAAAGTGTACAGCGCCAGCAGACAATGAATTTTCAGCACTAAAAAACCGAAACTTCATTAACAGCTAAACTAAACGTTTCCAATGTAAATTTCCACCTTTATATAGTGTAAAAAGACATCCTGAAGCCTGGGCAGTCATTAATTTGATTGTCCAATATTTCCCTTATGAGATAATGCCTCTCATAGCAAATGTGTACAGCGCGAGCTGAAAATGCATTTACAGCACTAAAAAACCAAACTTTTATAACAGCTAAACCAAACGTTTCCAATGTAAATTTCCACCTTTATATAGTGTAGAAAGGCATCCTGAAGCCTGGAAAGTCATTAATTTGATTGTCCAGTATTTCCTTCATGAGATATTGCAACACTTAGAAAAAGTGTACAGCGCCAGCAGACAATGAATTTTCAGCACTAAAAAAACGAAACTTCATTAACAGCTAAACCAAACGTTTCCAATGTAAATTTCCACATTTATAGAGTGTAAAAAGGCATCCTGAAGCCTGGGAAGTCATTAATTTGATTGTCCAGTATTTCCCTTATGAGATAATGCCTCACATAGCAAATGTGTACAGTGCGAGCTGAAAATGCATTTACAGCACTAAAAAAACAAACTTTTAGAACAGCTAAACCAAACGTTTCCAATGTAAATTTCCACCTTTATATAGTGGAGAAAGGCATCCTGAAGCCTGGAAAGTCATTAATTTGATTGTCCAGTATTTCCTTCATGAGATATTGCAACACTTAGAAAAAGTGTACAGCGCCAGCAGACAATGTTTTTTCAGCACTAAAAAAACGAAACTTCATTAACAGCTAAACCAAACGTTTCCAATGTAAATTTCCACATTTATAGAGTGTAAAAAGGCATCCTGAAGCCTGGGAAGTCATTAATTTGATTGTCCAGTATTTCCCTTATGAGATAATGCCTCACATAGCAAATGTGTACAGCGCGAGCTGAAAATGCATTTACAGCACTAAAAAACCAAACTTTTATAACAGCTAAACCAAACGTTTCCAATGTAAATTTCCACCTTTATATAGTGTAGAAAGGCATCCTGAAGCCTGGAAAGTCATTAATTTGATTGTCCAGTATTTCCTTCATGAGATATTGCAACACTTAGAAAAAGTGTACAGCGCCAGCAGACAATGAATTTTCAGCACTAAAAAAACGAAACTTCATTAACAGCTAAACCAAACGTTTCCAATGTAAATTTCCACATTTATAGAGTGTAAAAAGGCATCCTGAAGCCTGGAAAGTCTTTAATTTGATTGTCCAGTATTTCCTTCATGAGATATTGCAACACTTAGAAAAAGTGTACAGCGCCAGCAGACAATGAATTTCCAGCACTAAAAAAACGAAACTTCATTAACAGCTAAACTAAACGTTTCCAATGTAAATTTCCACCTTTATATAGTGTAAAAAGACATCCTGAAGCCTGGGCAGTCATTAATTTGATTGTCCAATATTTCCCTTATGAGATAATGCCTCTCATAGCAAATGTGTACAGCGCGAGCTGAAAATGCATTTACAGCACTAAAAAACCAAACTTTTATAACAGCTAAACCAAACGTTTCCAATGTAAATTTCCACCTTTATATAGTGTAGAAAGGCATCCTGAAGCCTGGAAAGTCATTAATTTGATTGTCCAGTATTTCCTTCATGAGATATTGCAACACTTAGAAAAAGTGTACAGCGCCAGCAGACAATGAATTTTCAGCACTAAAAAAACGAAACTTCATTAACAGCTAAACCAAACGTTTCCAATGTAAATTTCCACATTTATAGAGTGTAAAAAGGCATCCTGAAGCCTGGGAAGTCATTAATTTGATTGTCCAGTATTTCCCTTATGAGATAATGCCTCACATAGCAAATGTGTACAGTGCGAGCTGAAAATGCATTTTCAGCACTAAAAAACCAAACTTTTATAACAGCTAAACCAAACGTTTCCAATGTAAATTTCCACCTTTATATAGTGTAAAAAGACATCCTGAAGCCTGGGCAGTCATTAATTTGATTGTCCAGTATTTCCCTTATGAGATAATGCCTCACATAGCAAATGTGTACAGCGCGAGCTGAAAATGCATTTACAGCACTAAAAAAACAAACTTTTATAACAGCTAAACCAAACGTTTCCAATGTAAATTTCCACATTTATAGAGTGTAAAAATGCATCCTGAAGCCTGGGAAGTCATTAATTTGATTGTCCAGTATTTCCCTTATGAGATAATGCCTCACATAGCAAATGTGTACAGTGCGAGCTGAAAATGCATTTTCAGCACTAAAAAACCAAACTTTTATAACAGCTAAACCAAACGTTTCCAATGTAAATTTCCACCTTTATATAGTGTAAAAAGACATCCTGAAGCCTGGGCAGTCATTAATTTGATTGTCCAATATTTCCCTTATGAGATAATGCCTCTCATAGCAAATGTGTACAGCGCGAGCTGAAAATGCATTTACAGCACTAAAAAACCAAACTTTTATAACAGCTAAACCAAACGTTTCCAATGTAAATTTCCACCTTTATATAGTGTAGAAAGGCATCCTGAAGCCTGGAAAGTCATTAATTTGATTGTCCAGTATTTCCTTCATGAGATATTGCAACACTTAGAAAAAGTGTACAGCGCCAGTAGACAATGAATTTTCAGCACTAAAAAAACGAAACTTCATTAACAGCTAAACTAAACGTTTCCAATGTAAATTTCCACCTTTATATAGTGTAAAAAGACATCCTGAAGCCTGGGCAGTCATTAATTTGATTGTCCAATATTTCCCTTATGAGATAATGCCTCTCATAGCAAATGTGTACAGCGCGAGCTGAAAATGCATTTACAGCACTAAAAAACCAAACTTTTATAACAGCTAAACCAAACGTTTCCAATGTAAATTTCCACCTTTATATAGTGTAGAAAGGCATCCTGGAGCCTGGAAAGTCATTAATTTGATTGTCCAGTATTTCCTTCATGAGATATTGCAACACTTAGAAAAAGTGTACAGCGCCAGCAGACAATGAATTTTCAGCACTAAAAAAACCAAACTTTTATAACAGCTAAACCAAACGTTTCCAATGTAAATTTCCACCTTTATATAGTGTAAAAAGACATCCTGAAGCCTGGGCAGTCATTAATTTGATTGTCCAGTATTTCCCTTATGAGATAATGCCTCACATAGCAAATGTGTACAGCGCGAGCTGAAAATGCATTTACAGCACTAAAAAAACAAACTTTTATAACAGCTAAACCAAACGTTTCCAATGTAAATTTCCACCTTTATATAGTGTAGAAAGGCATCCTGAAGCCTGGAAAGTCATTAATTTGATTGTCCAGTATTTCCTACATGAGATATTGCAAAACTTAGAAAAAGTGTACAGCGCCAGCAGACAATGAATTTTCAGCACTAAAAAAACGAAACTTCATTAACAGCTAAACCAAACGTTTCCAATGTAAATTTCCACATTTATAGAGTGTAAAAAGGCATCCTGAAGCCTGGGAAGTCATTAATTTGATTGTCCAGTATTTCCTTCATGAGATATTGCAACACTTAGAAAAAGTGTACAGCGCCAGCAGACAATGAATTTTCAGCACTAAAAAAACGAAACTTCATTAACAGCTAAACCAAACGTTTCCAATGTAAATTTCCACATTTATAGAGTGTAAAAAGGCATCCTCAAGCCTGGGAAGTCATTAATTTGATTGTCCAGTATTTCCCTTATGAGATAATGCCTCACATAGCAAATGTGTACAGTGCGAGCTGAAAATGCATTTTCAGCACTAAAAAACCAAACTTTTATAACAGCTAAACCAAACGTTTCCAATGTAAATTTCCACCTTTATATAGTGTAAAAAGACATCCTGAAGCCTGGGCAGTCATTAATTTGATGGTCCAATATTTCCCTTATGAGATAATGCCTCTCATAGCAAATGTGTACAGCGCGAGCTGAAAATGCATTTACAGCACTAAAAAACCAAACTTTTATAACAGCTAAAAAACGTTTCCAATGTAAATTTCCACCTTTATATAGTGTAAAAAGACATCCTGAAGCCTGGGCAGTCATTAATTTGATTGTCCAATATTTCCCTTATGAGATAATGCCTCTCATAGCAAATGTGTACAGCGCGAGCTGAAAATGCATTTACAGCACTAAAAAACCAAACTTTTATAACAGCTAAACCAAACGTTTCCAATGTAAATTTCCACCTTTATATAGTGTAGAAAGGCATCCTGGAGCCTGGAAAGTCATTAATTTGATTGTCCAGTATTTCCTTCATGAGATATTGCAACACTTAGAAAAAGTGTACAGCGCCAGCAGACAATGAATTTTCAGCACTAAAAAAACGAAACTTCATTAACAGCTAAACCAAACGTTTCCAATGTAAATTTCCACATTTATAGAGTGTAAAAAGGCATCCTGAAGCCTGGGAAGTCATTAATTTGATTGTCCAGTATTTCCCTTATGAGATAATGCCTCTCATAGCAAATGTGTACAGTGCGAGCTGAAAATGCATTTACAGCACTAAAAAAACAAACTTTTATAACAGCTAAACCAAACGTTTCCAATGTAAATTTCCACCTTTATATAGTGTAAAAAGACATCCTGAAGCCTGGGCAGTCATTAATTTGATTGTCCAATATTTCCCTTATGAGATAATGCCTCTCATAGCAAATGTGTACAGTGCGAGCTGAAAATGCATTTACAGCACTAAAAAACCAAACTTTTATAACAGCTAAACCAAACGTTTCCAATGTAAATTTCCACCTTTATATAGTGTAGAAAGGCATCCTGAAGCCTGGAAAGTCATTAATTTGATTGTCCAGTATTTCCTTCATGAGATATTGCAACACTTAGAAAAAGTGTACAGCGCCAGCAGACAATGAATTTTCAGCACTAAAAAAAACGAAACTTCATTAACAGCTAAACCAAACGTTTCCAATGTAAATTTCCACATTTATAGAGTGTAAAAAGGCATCCTGAAGCCTGGGAAGTCATTAATTTGATTGTCCAGTATTTCCCTTATGAGATAATGCCTCACATAGCAAATGTGTACAGTGCGAGCTGAAAATGCATTTACAGCACTAAAAAAACAAACTTTTATAACAGCTAAACCAAACGTTTCCAATGTAAATTTCCACCTTTATATAGTGTAGAAAGGCATCCTGAAGCCTGGAAAGTCATTAATTTGATTGTCCAGTATTTCCTTCATGAGATATTGCAACACTTAGAAAAAGTGTACAGCGCCAGCAGACAATGAATTTTCAGCACTAAATAAACGAAACTTCATTAACAGCTAAAGTAAACGTTTCCAATGTAAATTTCCACCTTTATATAGTGTAAAAAGACATCCTGAAGCCTGGGCAGTCATTAATTTGATTGTCCAATATTTCCCTTATGAGATAATGCCTCTCATAGCAAATGTGTACAGTGCGAGCTGAAAATGCATTTACAGCACTAAAAAAACAAACTTTTATAACAGCTAAACCAAACGTTTCCAATGTAAATTTCCACCTTTATATAGTGTAAAAAGACATCCTGAAGCCTGGGCAGTCATTAATTTGATTGTCCAATATTTCCCTTATGAGATAATGCCTCTCATAGCAAATGTGTACAGCGCGAGCTGAAAATGCATTTACAGCACTAAAAAAACAAACTTTTATAACAGCTAAACCAAACGTTTCCAATGTAAATTTCCACCTTTATATAGTGTAGAAAGGCATCCTGAAGCCTGGAAAGTCATTAATTTGATTGTCCAGTATTTCCTTCATGAGATATTGCAACACTTAGAAAAAGTGTACAGCGCCAGCAGACAATGAATTTTCAGCACTAAAAAAAACGAAACTTCATTAACAGCTAAACCAAACGTTTCCAATGTAAATTTCCAACTTTATATAGTGTAGAAAGGCATCCTGAAGCCTGGAAAGTCATTAATTTGATTGTCCAGTATTTCCTTCATGAGATATTGCAACACTTAGAAAAAGTGTACAGCGCCAGCAGACAATGAATTTTCAGCACTAAAAAAACGAAACTTCATTAACAGCTAAACCAAACGTTTCCAATGTAAATTTCCACATTTATAGAGTGTAAAAAGGCATCCTGAAGCCTGGGAAGTCATTAATTTGATTGTCCAGTATTTCCCTTATGAGATAATGCCTCACATAGCAAATGTGTACAGTGCGAGCTGAAAATGCATTTTCAGCACTAAAAAACCAAACTTTTATAACAGCTAAACCAAACGTTTCCAATGTAAATTTCCACCTTTATATAGTGTAAAAAGACATCCTGAAGCCTGGGCAGTCATTAATTTGATTGTCCAATATTTCCCTTATGAGATAATGCCTCTCATAGCAAATGTGTACAGCGCGAGCTGAAAATGCATTTACAGCACTAAAAAACCAAACTTTTATAACAGCTAAACCAAACGTTTCAAATGTAAATTTCCACCTTTATATAGTGTAGAAAGGCATCCTGAAGCCTGGAAAGTCATTAATTTGATTATCCAGTATTTCCCTTATGAGATAATGCCTCACATAGCAAATGTGTACAGTGCGAGCTGAAAATGCATTTTCAGCACTAAAAAAAACAAACTTTTATAACAGCTAAACCAAACGTTTCCAATGTAAATTTCCACCTTTATATAGTGTAGAAAGGCATCCTGAAGCCTGGAAAGTCATTAATTTGATTGTCAAGTATTTCCTTCATGAGATATTGCAACACTTAGAAAAAGTGTACAGCGCCAGCAGACAATGAATTTTCAGCACTAAAAAAACGAAACTTCATTAACAGCTAAACCAAACGTTTCCAATGTAAATTTCCACATTTATAGAGTGTAAAAAGGCATCCTGAAGCCTGGGAAGTCATTAATTTGATTGTCCAGTATTTCCCTTATGAGATAATACCTCACATAGCAAATGTGTACAGTGCGAGCTGAAAATGCATTTTCAGCACTAAAAAACCAAACTTTTATAACAGCTAAACCAAACGTTTCCAATATAAATTTCCACCTTTATATAGTGTAGAAAGGCATCCTGAAGCCTGGAAAGTCATTAATTTGATTGTCCAGTATTTCCTTCATGAGATATTGCAACACTTAGAAAAAGTGTACAGCGCCAGCAGACAATGAATTTTCAGCACTAAATAAACGAAACTTCATTAACAGCTAAAGTAAACGTTTCCAATGTAAATTTCCACCTTTATATAGTGTAAAAAGACATCCTGAAGCCTGGGCAGTCATTAATTTGATTGTCCAATATTTCCCTTATGAGATAATGCCTCTCATAGCAAATGTGTACAGTGCGAGCTGAAAATGCATTTACAGCACTAAAAAACCAAACTTTTATAACAGCTAAACCAAACGTTTCCAATGTAAATTTCCACCTTTATATAGTGTAAAAAGACATCCTGAAGCCTGGGCAGTCATTAATTTGATTGTCCAATATTTCCCTTATGAGATAATGCCTCTCATAGCAAATGTGTACAGCGCGAGCTGAAAATGCATTTACAGCACTAAAAAACCAAACTTTTATAACAGCTAAACCAAACGTTTCCAATGTAAATTTCCACCTTTATATAGTGTAGAAAGGCATCCTGAAGCCTGGAAAGTCATTAATTTGATTGTCCAGTATTTCCTTCATGAGATATTGCAACACTTAGAAAAAGTGTACAGCGCCAGCAGACAATGAATTTTCAGCACTAAAAAAAACGAAACTTCATTAACAGCTAAACCAAACGTTTCCAATGTAAATTTCCACATTTATAGAGTGTAAAGATGCATCCTGAAGCCTGGGAAGTCATTAATTTGATTGTCCAGTATTTCCCTTATGAGATAATGCCTCACATAGCAAATGTGTACAGTGCGAGCTGAAAATGCATTTACAGCACTAAAAAAACAAACTTTTATAACAGCTAAACCAAACGTTTCCAATGTAAATTTCCACCTTTATATAGTGTAGAAAGGCATCCTGAAGCCTGGAAAGTCATTAATTTGATTGTCCAGTATTTCCTTCATGAGATATTGCAACACTTAGAAAAAGTGTACAGCGCCAGCAGACAATGAATTTTCAGCACTAAATAAACGAAACTTCATTAACAGCTAAAGTAAACGTTTCCAATGTAAATTTCCACCTTTATATAGTGTAAAAAGACATCCTGAAGCCTGGGCAGTCATTAATTTGATTGTCCAATATTTCCCTTATGAGATAATGCCTCTCATAGCAAATGTGTACAGTGCGAGCTGAAAATGCATTTACAGCACTAAAAAAACAAACTTTTATAACAGCTAAACCAAACGTTTCCAATGTAAATTTCCACCTTTATATAGTGTAAAAAGACATCCTGAAGCCTGGGCAGTCATTAATTTGATTGTCCAATATTTCCCTTATGAGATAATGCCTCTCATAGCAAATGTGTACAGCGCGAGCTGAAAATGCATTTACAGCACTAAAAAAACAAACTTTTATAACAGCTAAACTAAACGTTTCCAATGTAAATTTCCACCTTTATATAGTGTAGAAAGGCATCCTGAAGCCTGGAAAGTCATTAATTTGATTGTCCAGTATTTCCTACATGAGATATTGCAAAACTTAGAAAAAGTGTACAGCGCCAGCAGACAATGAATTTTCAGCACTAAAAAAAACGAAACTTCATTAACAGCTAAACCAAACGTTTCCAATGTAAATTTCCACCTTTATAGAGTGTAAAAAGGCATCCTGAAGCCTGGGAAGTCATTAATTTGATTGTCCAGTATTTCCTTCATGAGATATTGCAACACTTAGAAAAAGTGTACAGCGCCAGCAGACAATGAATTTTCAGCACTAAAAAAACGAAACTTCATTAACAGCTAAACCAAACGTTTCCAATGTAAATTTCCACATTTATAGAGTGTAAAAAGGCATCCTGAAGCCTGGGAAGTCATTAATTTGATTGTCCAGTATTTCCCTTATGAGATAATGCCTCTCATAGCAAATGTGTACAGTGCGAGCTGAAAATGCATTTACAGCACTAAAAAAACAAACTTTTATAACAGCTAAACCAAACGTTTCCAATGTAAATTTCCACCTTTATATAGTGTAAAAAGACATCCTGAAGCCTGGGCAGTCATTAATTTGATTGTCCAATATTTCCCTTATGAGATAATGCCTCTCATAGCAAATGTGTACAGTGCGAGCTGAAAATGCATTTACAGCACTAAAAAACCAAACTTTTATAACAGCTAAACCAAACGTTTCCAATGTAAATTTCCACCTTTATATAGTGTAGAAAGGCATCCTGAAGCCTGGAAAGTCATTAATTTGATTGTCCAGTATTTCCTTCATGAGATATTGCAACACTTAGAAAAAGTGTACAGCGCCAGCAGACAATGAATTTTCAGCACTAAAAAAAACGAAACTTCATTAACAGCTAAACCAAACGTTTCCAATGTAAATTTCCACATTTATAGAGTGTAAAAAGGCATCCTGAAGCCTGGGAAGTCATTAATTTGATTGTCCAGTATTTCCCTTATGAGATAATGCCTCACATAGCAAATGTGTACAGTGCGAGCTGAAAATGCATTTACAGCACTAAAAAAACAAACTTTTATAACAGCTAAACCAAACGTTTCCAATGTAAATTTCCACCTTTATATAGTGTAGAAAGGCATCCTGAAGCCTGGAAAGTCATTAATTTGATTGTCCAGTATTTCCTTCATGAGATATTGCAACACTTAGAAAAAGTGTACAGCGCCAGCAGACAATGAATTTTCAGCACTAAATAAACGAAACTTCATTAACAGCTAAAGTAAACGTTTCCAATGTAAATTTCCACCTTTATATAGTGTAAAAAGACATCCTGAAGCCTGGGCAGTCATTAATTTGATTGTCCAATATTTCCCTTATGAGATAATGCCTCTCATAGCAAATGTGTACAGTGCGAGCTGAAAATGCATTTACAGCACTAAAAAAACAAACTTTTATAACAGCTAAACCAAACGTTTCCAATGTAAATTTCCACCTTTATATAGTGTAAAAAGACATCCTGAAGCCTGGGCAGTCATTAATTTGATTGTCCAATATTTCCCTTATGAGATAATGCCTCTCATAGCAAATGTGTACAGCGCGAGCTGAAAATGCATTTACAGCACTAAAAAAACAAACTTTTATAACAGCTAAACCAAACGTTTCCAATGTAAATTTCCACCTTTATATAGTGTAGAAAGGCATCCTGAAGCCTGGAAAGTCATTAATTTGATTGTCCAGTATTTCCTTCATGAGATATTGCAACACTTAGAAAAAGTGTACAGCGCCAGCAGACAATGAATTTTCAGCACTAAAAAAAACGAAACTTCATTAACAGCTAAACCAAACGTTTCCAATGTAAATTTCCAACTTTATATAGTGTAGAAAGGCATCCTGAAGCCTGGAAAGTCATTAATTTGATTGTCCAGTATTTCCTTCATGAGATATTGCAACACTTAGAAAAAGTGTACAGCGCCAGCAGACAATGAATTTTCAGCACTAAAAAAACGAAACTTCATTAACAGCTAAACCAAACGTTTCCAATGTAAATTTCCACATTTATAGAGTGTAAAAAGGCATCCTGAAGCCTGGGAAGTCATTAATTTGATTGTCCAGTATTTCCCTTATGAGATAATGCCTCACATAGCAAATGTGTACAGTGCGAGCTGAAAATGCATTTTCAGCACTAAAAAACCAAACTTTTATAACAGCTAAACCAAACGTTTCCAATGTAAATTTCCACCTTTATATAGTGTAAAAAGACATCCTGAAGCCTGGGCAGTCATTAATTTGATTGTCCAATATTTCCCTTATGAGATAATGCCTCTCATAGCAAATGTGTACAGCGCGAGCTGAAAATGCATTTACAGCACTAAAAAACCAAACTTTTATAACAGCTAAACCAAACGTTTCAAATGTAAATTTCCACCTTTATATAGTGTAGAAAGGCATCCTGAAGCCTGGAAAGTCATTAATTTGATTATCCAGTATTTCCCTTATGAGATAATGCCTCACATAGCAAATGTGTACAGTGCGAGCTGAAAATGCATTTTCAGCACTAAAAAAAACAAACTTTTATAACAGCTAAACCAAACGTTTCCAATGTAAATTTCCACCTTTATATAGTGTAGAAAGGCATCCTGAAGCCTGGAAAGTCATTAATTTGATTGTCAAGTATTTCCTTCATGAGATATTGCAACACTTAGAAAAAGTGTACAGCGCCAGCAGACAATGAATTTTCAGCACTAAAAAAACGAAACTTCATTAACAGCTAAACCAAACGTTTCCAATGTAAATTTCCACATTTATAGAGTGTAAAAAGGCATCCTGAAGCCTGGGAAGTCATTAATTTGATTGTCCAATATTTCCTTCATGAGATATTGCAACACTTAGAAAAAGTGTACAGCGCCAGCAGACAATGAATTTTCAGCACTAAAAAAACGAAACTTCATTAACAGCTAAACTAAACGTTTCCAATGTAAATTTCCACCCTTATATAGTGTAAAAAGACATCCTGAAGCCTGGGCAGTCATTAATTTGATTGTCCAATATTTCCCTTGTGAGATAATGCCTCTCATAGCAAATGTGTACAGCGCGAGCTGAAAATGCATTTACAGCACTAAAAAACCAAACTTTTATAACAGCTAAACCAAACGTTTCCAATGTAAATTCCCACCTTTATATAGTGTAGAAAGGCATCCTGAAGCCTGGAAAGTCATTAATTTGATTGTACAGTATTTCCTTCATGAGATATTGCAACACTTAGAAAAAGTGTACAGCGCCAGCAGACAATGAATTTTCAGCACTAAATAAACGAAACTTCATTAACAGCTAAAGTAAACGTTTCCAATGTAAATTTCCACCTTTATATAGTGTAAAAAGACATCCTGAAGCCTGGGCAGTCATTAATTTGATTGTCCAATATTTCCCTTATGAGATAATGCCTCTCATAGCAAATGTGTACAGCGCGAGCTGAAAATGCATTTACAGCACTAAAAAACCAAACTTTTATAACAGCTAAACCAAACGTTTCCAATGTAAATTTCCACCTTTATATAGTGTAGAAAGGCATCCTGGAGCCTGGAAAGTCATTAATTTGATTGTCCAGTATTTCCTTCATGAGATATTGCAACACTTAGAAAAAGTGTACAGCGCCAGCAGACAATGAATTTTCAGCACTAAAAAAACGAAACTTCATTAACAGCTAAACCAAACGTTTCCAATGTAAATTTCCACATTTATAGAGTGTAAAAAGGCATCCTGAAGCCTGGGAAGTCATTAATTTGATTGTCCAGTATTTCCCTTATGAGATAATGCCTCTCATAGCAAATGTGTACAGTGCGAGCTGAAAATGCATTTACAGCACTAAAAAAACAAACTTTTATAACAGCTAAACCAAACGTTTCCAATGTAAATTTCCACCTTTATATAGTGTAAAAAGACATCCTGAAGCCTGGGCAGTCATTAATTTGATTGTCCAATATTTCCCTTATGAGATAATGCCTCTCATAGCAAATGTGTACAGTGCGAGCTGAAAATGCATTTACAGCACTAAAAAACCAAACTTTTATAACAGCTAAACCAAACGTTTCCAATGTAAATTTCCACCTTTATATAGTGTAGAAAGGCATCCTGAAGCCTGGAAAGTCATTAATTTGATTGTCCAGTATTTCCTTCATGAGATATTGCAACACTTAGAAAAAGTGTACAGCGCCAGCAGACAATGAATTTTCAGCACTAAAAAAAACGAAACTTCATTAACAGCTAAACCAAACGTTTCCAATGTAAATTTCCACATTTATAGAGTGTAAAAAGGCATCCTGAAGCCTGGGAAGTCATTAATTTGATTGTCCAGTATTTCCCTTATGAGATAATGCCTCACATAGCAAATGTGTACAGTGCGAGCTGAAAATGCATTTACAACACTAAAAAAACAAACTTTTATAACAGCTAAACCAAACGTTTCCAATGTAAATTTCCACCTTTATATAGTGTAGAAAGGCATCCTGAAGCCTGGAAAGTCATTAATTTGATTGTCCAGTATTTCCTTCATGAGATATTGCAACACTTAGAAAAAGTGTACAGCGCCAGCAGACAATGAATTTTCAGCACTAAATAAACGAAACTTCATTAACAGCTAAAGTAAACGTTTCCAATGTAAATTTCCACCTTTATATAGTGTAAAAAGACATCCTGAAGCCTGGGCAGTCATTAATTTGATTGTCCAATATTTCCCTTATGAGATAATGCCTCTCATAGCAAATGTGTACAGTGCGAGCTGAAAATGCATTTACAGCACTAAAAAAACAAACTTTTATAACAGCTAAACCAAACGTTTCCAATGTAAATTTCCACCTTTATATAGTGTAAAAAGACATCCTGAAGCCTGGGCAGTCATTAATTTGATTGTCCAATATTTCCCTTATGAGATAATGCCTCTCATAGCAAATGTGTACAGCGCGAGCTGAAAATGCATTTACAGCACTAAAAAAACAAACTTTTATAACAGCTAAACCAAACGTTTCCAATGTAAATTTCCACCTTTATATAGTGTAGAAAGGCATCCTGAAGCCTGGAAAGTCATTAATTTGATTGTCCAGTATTTCCTTCATGAGATATTGCAACACTTAGAAAAAGTGTACAGCGCCAGCAGACAATGAATTTTCAGCACTAAAAAAAACGAAACTTCATTAACAGCTAAACCAAACGTTTCCAATGTAAATTTCCAACTTTATATAGTGTAGAAAGGCATCCTGAAGCCTGGAAAGTCATTAATTTGATTGTCCAGTATTTCCTTCATGAGATATTGCAACACTTAGAAAAAGTGTACAGCGCCAGCAGACAATGAATTTTCAGCACTAAAAAAACGAAACTTCATTAACAGCTAAACCAAACGTTTCCAATGTAAATTTCCACATTTATAGAGTGTAAAAAGGCATCCTGAAGCCTGGGAAGTCATTAATTTGATTGTCCAGTATTTCCCTTATGAGATAATGCCTCACATAGCAAATGTGTACAGTGCGAGCTGAAAATGCATTTTCAGCACTAAAAAACCAAACTTTTATAACAGCTAAACCAAACGTTTCCAATGTAAATTTCCACCTTTATATAGTGTAAAAAGACATCCTGAAGCCTGGGCAGTCATTAATTTGATTGTCCAATATTTCCCTTATGAGATAATGCCTCTCATAGCAAATGTGTACAGCGCGAGCTGAAAATGCATTTACAGCACTAAAAAACCAAACTTTTATAACAGCTAAACCAAACGTTTCAAATGTAAATTTCCACCTTTATATAGTGTAGAAAGGCATCCTGAAGCCTGGAAAGTCATTAATTTGATTATCCAGTATTTCCCTTATGAGATAATGCCTCACATAGCAAATGTGTACAGTGCGAGCTGAAAATGCATTTTCAGCACTAAAAAAAACAAACTTTTATAACAGCTAAACCAAACGTTTCCAATGTAAATTTCCACCTTTATATAGTGTAGAAAGGCATCCTGAAGCCTGGAAAGTCATTAATTTGATTGTCAAGTATTTCCTTCATGAGATATTGCAACACTTAGAAAAAGTGTACAGCGCCAGCAGACAATGAATTTTCAGCACTAAAAAAACGAAACTTCATTAACAGCTAAACCAAACGTTTCCAATGTAAATTTCCACATTTATAGAGTGTAAAAAGGCATCCTGAAGCCTGGGAAGTCATTAATTTGATTGTCCAATATTTCCTTCATGAGATATTGCAACACTTAGAAAAAGTGTACAGCGCCAGCAGACAATGAATTTTCAGCACTAAAAAAACGAAACTTCATTAACAGCTAAACTAAACGTTTCCAATGTAAATTTCCACCCTTATATAGTGTAAAAAGACATCCTGAAGCCTGGGCAGTCATTAATTTGATTGTCCAATATTTCCCTTATGAGATAATGCCTCTCATAGCAAATGTGTACAGCGCGAGCTGAAAATGCATTTACAGCACTAAAAAACCAAACTTTTATAACAGCTAAACCAAACGTTTCCAATGTAAATTTCCACCTTTATATAGTGTAGAAAGGCATCCTGAAGCCTGGAAAGTCATTAATTTGATTGTCCAGTATTTCCTTCATGAGATATTGCAACACTTAGAAAAAGTGTACAGCGCCAGCAGACAATGAATTTTCAGCACTAAATAAACGAAACTTCATTAACAGCTAAAGTAAACGTTTCCAATGTAAATTTCCACCTTTATATAGTGTAAAAAGACATCCTGAAGCCTGGGCAGTCATTAATTTGATTGTCCAATATTTCCCTTATGAGATAATGCCTCTCATAGCAAATGTGTACAGCGCGAGCTGAAAATGCATTTACAGCACTAAAAAACCAAACTTTTATAACAGCTAAACCAAACGTTTCCAATGTAAATTTCCACCTTTATATAGTGTAGAAAGGCATCCTGGAGCCTGGAAAGTCATTAATTTGATTGTCCAGTATTTCCTTCATGAGATATTGCAACACTTAGAAAAAGTGTACAGCGCCAGCAGACAATGAATTTTCAGCACTAAAAAAACGAAACTTCATTAACAGCTAAACCAAACGTTTCCAATGTAAATTTCCACCTTTATATAGTGTAAAAAGACATCCTGAAGCCTGGAAAGTCATTAATTTGATTGTCCAGTATTTCCTTCATGAGATATTGCAACACTTAGAAAAAGTGTACAGCGCCAGCAGACAATGAATTTTCAGCACTAAAAAAAACGAAACTTCATTAACAGCTAAACCAAACGTTTCCAATGTAAATTTCCACATTTATAGAGTGTAAAAAGGCATCCTGAAGCCTGGGAAGTCATTAATTTGATTGTCCAGTATTTCCCTTATGAGATAATGCCTCACATAGCAAATGTGTACAGTGCGAGCTGAAAATGCATTTACAACACTAAAAAAACAAACTTTTATAACAGCTAAACCAAACGTTTCCAATGTAAATTTCCACCTTTATATAGTGTAGAAAGGCATCCTGAAGCCTGGAAAGTCATTAATTTGATTGTCCAGTATTTCCTTCATGAGATATTGCAACACTTAGAAAAAGTGTACAGCGCCAGCAGACAATGAATTTTCAGCACTAAATAAACGAAACTTCATTAACAGCTAAAGTAAACGTTTCCAATGTAAATTTCCACCTTTATATAGTGTAAAAAGACATCCTGAAGCCTGGGCAGTCATTAATTTGATTGTCCAATATTTCCCTTATGAGATAATGCCTCTCATAGCAAATGTGTACAGTGCGAGCTGAAAATGCATTTACAGCACTAAAAAAACAAACTTTTATAACAGCTAAACCAAACGTTTCCAATGTAAATTTCCACCTTTATATAGTGTAAAAAGACATCCTGAAGCCTGGGCAGTCATTAATTTGATTGTCCAATATTTCCCTTATGAGATAATGCCTCTCATAGCAAATGTGTACAGCGCGAGCTGAAAATGCATTTACAGCACTAAAAAAACAAACTTTTATAACAGCTAAACCAAACGTTTCCAATGTAAATTTCCACCTTTATATAGTGTAGAAAGGCATCCTGAAGCCTGGAAAGTCATTAATTTGATTGTCCAGTATTTCCTTCATGAGATATTGCAACACTTAGAAAAAGTGTACAGCGCCAGCAGACAATGAATTTTCAGCACTAAAAAAAACGAAACTTCATTAACAGCTAAACCAAACGTTTCCAATGTAAATTTCCACATTTATAGAGTGTAAAAAGGCATCCTGAAGCCTGGGAAGTCATTAATTTGATTGTCCAGTATTTCCCTTATGAGATAATGCCTCACATAGCAAATGTGTACAGTGCGAGCTGAAAATGCATTTTCAGCACTAAAAAACCAAACTTTTATAACAGCTAAACCAAACGTTTCCAATGTAAATTTCCACCTTTATATAGTGTAAAAAGACATCCTGAAGCCTGGGCAGTCATTAATTTGATTGTCCAATATTTCCCTTATGAGATAATGCCTCTCATAGCAAATGTGTACAGCGCGAGCTGAAAATGCATTTACAGCACTAAAAAACCAAACTTTTATAACAGCTAAACCAAACGTTTCAAATGTAAATTTCCACCTTTATATAGTGTAGAAAGGCATCCTGAAGCCTGGAAAGTCATTAATTTGATTATCCAGTATTTCCCTTATGAGATAATGCCTCACATAGCAAATGTGTACAGTGCGAGCTGAAAATGCATTTTCAGCACTAAAAAAAACAAACTTTTATAACAGCTAAACCAAACGTTTCCAATGTAAATTTCCACCTTTATATAGTGTAGAAAGGCATCCTGAAGCCTGGAAAGTCATTAATTTGATTGTCAAGTATTTCCTTCATGAGATATTGCAACACTTAGAAAAAGTGTACAGCGCCAGCAGACAATGAATTTTCAGCACTAAAAAAACGAAACTTCATTAACAGCTAAACCAAACGTTTCCAATGTAAATTTCCACATTTATAGAGTGTAAAAAGGCATCCTGAAGCCTGGGAAGTCATTAATTTGATTGTCCAGTATTTCCCTTATGAGATAATGCCTCACATAGCAAATGTGTACAGTGCGAGCTGAAAATGCATTTTCAGCACTAAAAAACCAAACTTTTATAACAGCTAAACCAAACGTTTCCAATATAAATTTCCACCTTTATATAGTGTAGAAAGGCATCCTGAAGCCTGGAAAGTCATTAATTTGATTGTCCAGTATTTCCTTCATGAGATATTGCAACACTTAGAAAAAGTGTACAGCGCCAGCAGACAATGAATTTTCAGCACTAAAAAAACGAAACTTCATTAACAGCTAAACCAAACGTTTCCAATGTAAATTTCCACATTTATAGAGTGTAAAAAGGCATCCTGAAGCCTGGGAAGTCATTAATTTGATTGTCCAGTATTTCCCTTATGAGATAATGCCTCACATAGCAAATGTGTACAGTGCGAGCTGAAAATGCATTTACAGCACTAAAAAAACAAACTTTTATAACAGCTAAACGAAACGTTTCCAATGTAAATTTCCACCTTTATATAGTGTAGAAAGGCATCCTGAAGCCTGGAAAGTCATTAATTTGATTGTCCAGTATTTCCTTCATGAGATATTGCAACACTTAGAAAAAGTGTACAGCGCCAGCAGACAATGAATTTTCAGCACTAAATAAACGAAACTTCATTAACAGCTAAAGTAAACGTTTCCAATGTAAATTTCCACCTTTATATAGTGTAAAAAGACATCCTGAAGCCTGGGCAGTCATTAATTTGATTGTCCAATATTTCCCTTATGAGATAATGCCTCTCATAGCAAATGTGTACAGTGCGAGCTGAAAATGCATTTACAGCACTAAAAAAACAAACTTTTATAACAGCTAAACCAAACGTTTCCAATGTAAATTTCCACCTTTATATAGTGTAAAAAGACATCCTGAAGCCTGGGCAGTCATTAATTTGATTGTCCAATATTTCCCTTATGAGATAATGCCTCTCATAGCAAATGTGTACAGCGCGAGCTGAAAATGCATTTACAGCACTAAAAAACCAAACTTTTATAACAGCTAAACCAAACGTTTCCAATGTAAATTTCCACCTTTATATAGTGTAGAAAGGCATCCTGAAGCCTGGAAAGTCATTAATTTGATTGTCCAGTATTTCCTTCATGAGATATTGCAACACTTAGAAAAAGTGTACAGCGCCAGCAGACAATGAATTTTCAGCACTAAAAAAAACGAAACTTCATTAACAGCTAAACCAAACGTTTCCAATGTAAATTTCCACATTTATAGAGTGTAAAAAGGCATCCTGAAGCCTGGGAAGTCATTAATTTGATTGTCCAGTATTTCCCTTATGAGATAATGCCTCACATAGCAAATGTGTACAGTGCGAGCTGAAAATGCATTTACAGCACTAAAAAAACAAACTTTTATAACAGCTAAACCAAACGTTTCCAATGTAAATTTCCACCTTTATATAGTGTAGAAAGGCATCCTGAAGCCTGGAAAGTCATTAATTTGATTGTCCAGTATTTCCTTCATGAGATATTGCAACACTTAGAAAAAGTGTACAGCGCCAGCAGACAATGAATTTTCAGCACTAAATAAACGAAACTTCATTAACAGCTAAAGTAAACGTTTCCAATGTAAATTTCCACCTTTATATAGTGTAAAAAGACATCCTGAAGCCTGGGCAGTCATTAATTTGATTGTCCAATATTTCCCTTATGAGATAATGCCTCTCATAGCAAATGTGTACAGTGCGAGCTGAAAATGCATTTACAGCACTAAAAAAACAAACTTTTATAACAGCTAAACCAAACGTTTCCAATGTAAATTTCCACCTTTATATAGTGTAAAAAGACATCCTGAAGCCTGGGCAGTCATTAATTTGATTGTCCAATATTTCCCTTATGAGATAATGCCTCTCATAGCAAATGTGTACAGCGCGAGCTGAAAATGCATTTACAGCACTAAAAAACCAAACTTTTATAACAGCTAAACCAAACGTTTCCAATGTAAATTTCCACCTTTATATAGTGTAGAAAGGCATCCTGAAGCCTGGAAAGTCATTAATTTGATTGTCCAGTATTTCCTTCATGAGATATTGCAACACTTAGAAAAAGTGTACAGCGCCAGCAGACAATGAATTTTCAGCACTAAAAAAAACGAAACTTCATTAACAGCTAAACCAAACGTTTCCAATGTAAATTTCCACATTTATAGAGTGTAAAAAGGCATCCTGAAGCCTGGGAAGTCATTAATTTGATTGTCCAGTATTTCCCTTATGAGATAATGCCTCTCATTGCAAATGTGTACAGCGCGAGCTGAAAATGCATTTTCAGCACTAAAAAACCAAACTTTTATAACACCTAAACCAAACGTTTCCAATGTAAATTTCCTCCTTTATATAGTGTAAAAAGACATCCTGAAGCCTGGGCAGTCATTAATTTGATTGTCCAATATTTCCCTTATGAGATAATGCCTCTCATAGCAAATGTGTACAGCGCGAGCTGAAAATGCATTTACAGCACTAAAAAACCAAACTTTTATAAAAGCTAAACCAAACGTTTCCAATGTAAATTTCCACCTTTATATAGTGTAGAAAGGCATCCTGAAGCCTGGAAAGTCATTAATTTGATTGTCCAGTATTTCCTTCATGAGATATTGCAACATTTAGAAAAAGTGTACAGCGCCAGCAGACAATGAATTTTCAGCACTAAAAAAACGAAACTTCATTAACAGCTAAACTAAACGTTTCCAATGTAAATTTCCACCTTTATATAGTGTAAAAAGACATCCTGAAGCCCGGGCAGCCATTAATTTGATTGTCCAATATTTCCCTTATGAGATAATGCCTCTCATAGCAAATGTGTACAGCGCGAGCTGAAAATGCATTTACAGCACTAAAAAACCAAACTTTTATAACAGCTAAACCAAACGTTTCCAATGTAAATTTCCACCTTTATATAGTGTAAAAAGACATCCTGAAGCCTGGGCAGTCATTAATTTGATTGTCCAATATTTCCCTTATGAGATAATGCCTCTCATAGCAAATGTGTACAGCGCGAGCTGAAAATGCATTTACAGCACTAAAAAAACAAACTTTTATAACAGCTAAACCAAACGTTTCCAATGTAAATTTCCACCTTTATATAGTGTAGAAAGGCATCCTGAAGCCTGGAAAATCATTAATTTGATTGTCCAGTATTTCCTTCATGAGATATTGCAACACTTAGAAAAAGTGTACAGCGCCAGCAGACAATGAATTTTCAGCACTAAAAAAACGAAACTTCATTAACAGCTAAACTAAATGTTTCCAATGTAAATTTCCACCTTTATATAGTGTAAAAAGACATCCTGAAGCCTGGGCAGTCATTAATTTGATTGTCCAATATTTCCCTTATGAGATAATGCCTCTCATAGCAAATGTGTACAGCGCGAGCTGAAAATGCATTTACAGCACTAAAAAACCAAACTTTTATAACAGCTAAACCAAACGTTTCCAATGTAAATTTCCACCTTTATATAGTGTAAAAAGGCATCCTGAAGCCTGGAAAGTCTTTAATTTGATTGTCCAGTATTTCCTTCATGAGATATTGCAACACTTAGAAAAAGTGTACAGCGCCAGCAGACAATGAATTTCCAGCACTAAAAAAACGAAACTTCATTAACAGCTAAACTAAACGTTTCCAATGTAAATTTCCACCTTTATATAGTGTAAAAAGACATCCTGAAGCCTGGGCAGTCATTAATTTGATTGTCCAATATTTCCCTTATGAGATAATGCCTCTCATAGCAAATGTGTACAGCGCGAGCTGAAAATGCATTTACAGCACTAAAAAACCAAACTTTTATAACAGCTAAACCAAACGTTTCCAATGTAAATTTCCACCTTTATATAGTGTAGAACGGCATCCTGAAGCCTGGAAAGTCATTAATTTGATTGTCCAGTATTTCCTTCATGAGATATTGCAACACTTAGAAAAAGTGTACAGCGCCAGCAGACAATGAATTTTCAGCACTAAAAAAACGAAACTTCATTAACAGCTAAACCAAACGTTTCCAATGTAAATTTCCACATTTATAGAGTGTAAAAAGGCATCCTGAAGCCTGGGAAGTCATTAATTTGATTGTCCAGTATTTCCCTTATGAGATAATGCCTCACATAGCAAATGTGTACAGTGCGAGCTGAAAATGCATTTTCAGCACTAAAAAACCAAACTTTTATAACAGCTAAACCAAACGTTTCCAATGTAAATTTCCACCTTTATATAGTGTAAAAAGACATCCTGAAGCCTGGGCAGTCATTAATTTGATTGTCCAGTATTTCCCTTATGAGATAATGCCTCACATAGCAAATGTGTACAGCGCGAGCTGAAAATGCATTTACAGCACTAAAAAAACAAACTTTTATAACAGCTAAACCAAACGTTTCCAATGTAAATTTCCACATTTATAGAGTGTAAAAATGCATCCTGAAGCCTGGGAAGTCATTAATTTGATTGTCCAGTATTTCCCTTATGAGATAATGCCTCACATAGCAAATGTGTACAGTGCGAGCTGAAAATGCATTTTCAGCACTAAAAAACCAAACTTTTATAACAGCTAAACCAAACGTTTCCAATGTAAATTTCCACCTTTATATAGTGTAAAAAGACATCCTGAAGCCTGGGCAGTCATTAATTTGATTGTCCAATATTTCCCTTATGAGATAATGCCTCTCATAGCAAATGTGTACAGCGCGAGCTGAAAATGCATTTACAGCACTAAAAAACCAAACTTTTATAACAGCTAAACCAAACGTTTCCAATGTAAATTTCCACCTTTATATAGTGTAGAAAGGCATCCTGAAGCCTGGAAAGTCATTAATTTGATTGTCCAGTATTTCCTTCATGAGATATTGCAACACTTAGAAAAAGTGTACAGCGCCAGTAGACAATGAATTTTCAGCACTAAAAAAACGAAACTTCATTAACAGCTAAACTAAACGTTTCCAATGTAAATTTCCACCTTTATATAGTGTAAAAAGACATCCTGAAGCCTGGGCAGTCATTAATTTGATTGTCCAATATTTCCCTTATGAGATAATGCCTCTCATAGCAAATGTGTACAGCGCGAGCTGAAAATGCATTTACAGCACTAAAAAACCAAACTTTTATAACAGCTAAACCAAACGTTTCCAATGTAAATTTCCACCTTTATATAGTGTAGAAAGGCATCCTGGAGCCTGGAAAGTCATTAATTTGATTGTCCAGTATTTCCTTCATGAGATATTGCAACACTTAGAAAAAGTGTACAGCGCCAGCAGACAATGAATTTTCAGCACTAAAAAAACCAAACTTTTATAACAGCTAAACCAAACGTTTCCAATGTAAATTTCCACCTTTATATAGTGTAAAAAGACATCCTGAAGCCTGGGCAGTCATTAATTTGATTGTCCAGTATTTCCCTTATGAGATAATGCCTCACATAGCAAATGTGTACAGCGCGAGCTGAAAATGCATTTACAGCACTAAAAAAACAAACTTTTATAACAGCTAAACCAAACGTTTCCAATGTAAATTTCCACCTTTATATAGTGTAGAAAGGCATCCTGAAGCCTGGAAAGTCATTAATTTGATTGTCCAGTATTTCCTACATGAGATATTGCAAAACTTAGAAAAAGTGTACAGCGCCAGCAGACAATGAATTTTCAGCACTAAAAAAACGAAACTTCATTAACAGCTAAACCAAACGTTTCCAATGTAAATTTCCACATTTATAGAGTGTAAAAAGGCATCCTGAAGCCTGGGAAGTCATTAATTTGATTGTCCAGTATTTCCTTCATGAGATATTGCAACACTTAGAAAAAGTGTACAGCGCCAGCAGACAATGAATTTTCAGCACTAAAAAAACGAAACTTCATTAACAGCTAAACCAAACGTTTCCAATGTAAATTTCCACATTTATAGAGTGTAAAAAGGCATCCTCAAGCCTGGGAAGTCATTAATTTGATTGTCCAGTATTTCCCTTATGAGATAATGCCTCACATAGCAAATGTGTACAGTGCGAGCTGAAAATGCATTTTCAGCACTAAAAAACCAAACTTTTATAACAGCTAAACCAAACGTTTCCAATGTAAATTTCCACCTTTATATAGTGTAAAAAGACATCCTGAAGCCTGGGCAGTCATTAATTTGATGGTCCAATATTTCCCTTATGAGATAATGCCTCTCATAGCAAATGTGTACAGCGCGAGCTGAAAATGCATTTACAGCACTAAAAAACCAAACTTTTATAACAGCTAAAAAACGTTTCCAATGTAAATTTCCACCTTTATATAGTGTAAAAAGACATCCTGAAGCCTGGGCAGTCATTAATTTGATTGTCCAATATTTCCCTTATGAGATAATGCCTCTCATAGCAAATGTGTACAGCGCGAGCTGAAAATGCATTTACAGCACTAAAAAACCAAACTTTTATAACAGCTAAACCAAACGTTTCCAATGTAAATTTCCACCTTTATATAGTGTAGAAAGGCATCCTGGAGCCTGGAAAGTCATTAATTTGATTGTCCAGTATTTCCTTCATGAGATATTGCAACACTTAGAAAAAGTGTACAGCGCCAGCAGACAATGAATTTTCAGCACTAAAAAAACGAAACTTCATTAACAGCTAAACCAAACGTTTCCAATGTAAATTTCCACATTTATAGAGTGTAAAAAGGCATCCTGAAGCCTGGGAAGTCATTAATTTGATTGTCCAGTATTTCCCTTATGAGATAATGCCTCTCATAGCAAATGTGTACAGTGCGAGCTGAAAATGCATTTACAGCACTAAAAAAACAAACTTTTATAACAGCTAAACCAAACGTTTCCAATGTAAATTTCCACCTTTATATAGTGTAAAAAGACATCCTGAAGCCTGGGCAGTCATTAATTTGATTGTCCAATATTTCCCTTATGAGATAATGCCTCTCATAGCAAATGTGTACAGTGCGAGCTGAAAATGCATTTACAGCACTAAAAAACCAAACTTTTATAACAGCTAAACCAAACGTTTCCAATGTAAATTTCCACCTTTATATAGTGTAGAAAGGCATCCTGAAGCCTGGAAAGTCATTAATTTGATTGTCCAGTATTTCCTTCATGAGATATTGCAACACTTAGAAAAAGTGTACAGCGCCAGCAGACAATGAATTTTCAGCACTAAAAAAAACGAAACTTCATTAACAGCTAAACCAAACGTTTCCAATGTAAATTTCCACATTTATAGAGTGTAAAAAGGCATCCTGAAGCCTGGGAAGTCATTAATTTGATTGTCCAGTATTTCCCTTATGAGATAATGCCTCACATAGCAAATGTGTACAGTGCGAGCTGAAAATGCATTTACAGCACTAAAAAAACAAACTTTTATAACAGCTAAACCAAACGTTTCCAATGTAAATTTCCACCTTTATATAGTGTAGAAAGGCATCCTGAAGCCTGGAAAGTCATTAATTTGATTGTCCAGTATTTCCTTCATGAGATATTGCAACACTTAGAAAAAGTGTACAGCGCCAGCAGACAATGAATTTTCAGCACTAAATAAACGAAACTTCATTAACAGCTAAACCAAACGTTTCCAATGTAAATTTCCACATTTATAGAGTGTAAAAAGGCATCCTGAAGCCTGGGAAGTCATTAATTTGATTGTCCAGTATTTCCCTTATGAGATAATGCCTCTCATAGCAAATGTGTACAGTGCGAGCTGAAAATGCATTTACAGCACTAAAAAAACAAACTTTTATAACAGCTAAACCAAACGTTTCCAATGTAAATTTCCACCTTTATATAGTGTAAAAAGACATCCTGAAGCCTGGGCAGTCATTAATTTGATTGTCCAATATTTCCCTTATGAGATAATGCCTCTCATAGCAAATGTGTACAGTGCGAGCTGAAAATGCATTTACAGCACTAAAAAACCAAACTTTTATAACAGCTAAACCAAACGTTTCCAATGTAAATTTCCACCTTTATATAGTGTAGAAAGGCATCCTGAAGCCTGGAAAGTCATTAATTTGATTGTCCAGTATTTCCTTCATGAGATATTGCAACACTTAGAAAAAGTGTACAGCGCCAGCAGACAATGAATTTTCAGCACTAAAAAAAACGAAACTTCATTAACAGCTAAACCAAACGTTTCCAATGTAAATTTCCACATTTATAGAGTGTAAAAAGGCATCCTGAAGCCTGGGAAGTCATTAATTTGATTGTCCAGTATTTCCCTTATGAGATAATGCCTCACATAGCAAATGTGTACAGTGCGAGCTGAAAATGCATTTACAGCACTAAAAAAACAAACTTTTATAACAGCTAAACCAAACGTTTCCAATGTAAATTTCCACCTTTATATAGTGTAGAAAGGCATCCTGAAGCCTGGAAAGTCATTAATTTGATTGTCCAGTATTTCCTTCATGAGATATTGCAACACTTAGAAAAAGTGTACAGCGCCAGCAGACAATGAATTTTCAGCACTAAATAAACGAAACTTCATTAACAGCTAAAGTAAACGTTTCCAATGTAAATTTCCACCTTTATATAGTGTAAAAAGACATCCTGAAGCCTGGGCAGTCATTAATTTGATTGTCCAATATTTCCCTTATGAGATAATGCCTCTCATAGCAAATGTGTACAGTGCGAGCTGAAAATGCATTTACAGCACTAAAAAAACAAACTTTTATAACAGCTAAACCAAACGTTTCCAATGTAAATTTCCACCTTTATATAGTGTAAAAAGACATCCTGAAGCCTGGGCAGTCATTAATTTGATTGTCCAATATTTCCCTTATGAGATAATGCCTCTCATAGCAAATGTGTACAGCGCGAGCTGAAAATGCATTTACAGCACTAAAAAAACAAACTTTTATAACAGCTAAACCAAACGTTTCCAATGTAAATTTCCACCTTTATATAGTGTAGAAAGGCATCCTGAAGCCTGGAAAGTCATTAATTTGATTGTCCAGTATTTCCTTCATGAGATATTGCAACACTTAGAAAAAGTGTACAGCGCCAGCAGACAATGAATTTTCAGCACTAAAAAAAACGAAACTTCATTAACAGCTAAACCAAACGTTTCCAATGTAAATTTCCAACTTTATATAGTGTAGAAAGGCATCCTGAAGCCTGGAAAGTCATTAATTTGATTGTCCAGTATTTCCTTCATGAGATATTGCAACACTTAGAAAAAGTGTACAGCGCCAGCAGACAATGAATTTTCAGCACTAAAAAAACGAAACTTCATTAACAGCTAAACCAAACGTTTCCAATGTAAATTTCCACATTTATAGAGTGTAAAAAGGCATCCTGAAGCCTGGGAAGTCATTAATTTGATTGTCCAGTATTTCCCTTATGAGATAATGCCTCACATAGCAAATGTGTACAGTGCGAGCTGAAAATGCATTTTCAGCACTAAAAAACCAAACTTTTATAACAGCTAAACCAAACGTTTCCAATGTAAATTTCCACCTTTATATAGTGTAAAAAGACATCCTGAAGCCTGGGCAGTCATTAATTTGATTGTCCAATATTTCCCTTATGAGATAATGCCTCTCATAGCAAATGTGTACAGCGCGAGCTGAAAATGCATTTACAGCACTAAAAAACCAAACTTTTATAACAGCTAAACCAAACGTTTCAAATGTAAATTTCCACCTTTATATAGTGTAGAAAGGCATCCTGAAGCCTGGAAAGTCATTAATTTGATTATCCAGTATTTCCCTTATGAGATAATGCCTCACATAGCAAATGTGTACAGTGCGAGCTGAAAATGCATTTTCAGCACTAAAAAAAACAAACTTTTATAACAGCTAAACCAAACGTTTCCAATGTAAATTTCCACCTTTATATAGTGTAGAAAGGCATCCTGAAGCCTGGAAAGTCATTAATTTGATTGTCAAGTATTTCCTTCATGAGATATTGCAACACTTAGAAAAAGTGTACAGCGCCAGCAGACAATGAATTTTCAGCACTAAAAAAACGAAACTTCATTAACAGCTAAACCAAACGTTTCCAATGTAAATTTCCACATTTATAGAGTGTAAAAAGGCATCCTGAAGCCTGGGAAGTCATTAATTTGATTGTCCAGTATTTCCCTTATGAGATAATACCTCACATAGCAAATGTGTACAGTGCGAGCTGAAAATGCATTTTCAGCACTAAAAAACCAAACTTTTATAACAGCTAAACCAAACGTTTCCAATATAAATTTCCACCTTTATACAGTGTAGAAAGGCATCCTGAAGCCTGGAAAGTCATTAATTTGATTGTCCAGTATTTCCTTCATGAGATATTGCAACACTTAGAAAAAGTGTACAGCGCCAGCAGACAATGAATTTTCAGCACTAAAAAAACGAAACTTCATTAACAGCTAAACCAAACGTTTCCAATGTAAATTTCCACATTTATAGAGTGTAAAAAGGCATCCTGAAGCCTGGGAAGTCATTAATTTGATTGTCCAGTATTTCCCTTATGAGATAATGCCTCACATAGCAAATGTGTACAGTGCGAGCTGAAAATGCATTTACAGCACTAAAAAAACAAACTTTTATAACAGCTAAACGAAACGTTTCCAATGTAAATTTCCACCTTTATATAGTGTAGAAAGGCATCCTGAAGCCTGGAAAGTCATTAATTTGATTGTCCAGTATTTCCTTCATGAGATATTGCAACACTTAGAAAAAGTGTACAGCGCCAGCAGACAATGAATTTTCAGCACTAAATAAACGAAACTTCATTAACAGCTAAAGTAAACGTTTCCAATGTAAATTTCCACCTTTATATAGTGTAAAAAGACATCCTGAAGCCTGGGCAGTCATTAATTTGATTGTCCAATATTTCCCTTATGAGATAATGCCTCTCATAGCAAATGTGTACAGTGCGAGCTGAAAATGCATTTACAGCACTAAAAAAACAAACTTTTATAACAGCTAAACCAAACGTTTCCAATGTAAATTTCCACCTTTATATAGTGTAAAAAGACATCCTGAAGCCTGGGCAGTCATTAATTTGATTGTCCAATATTTCCCTTATGAGATAATGCCTCTCATAGCAAATGTGTACAGCGCGAGCTGAAAATGCATTTACAGCACTAAAAAACCAAACTTTTATAACAGCTAAACCAAACGTTTCCAATGTAAATTTCCACCTTTATATAGTGTAGAAAGGCATCCTGAAGCCTGGAAAGTCATTAATTTGATTGTCCAGTATTTCCTTCATGAGATATTGCAACACTTAGAAAAAGTGTACAGCGCCAGCAGACAATGAATTTTCAGCACTAAAAAAAACGAAACTTCATTAACAGCTAAACCAAACGTTTCCAATGTAAATTTCCACATTTATAGAGTGTAAAGATGCATCCTGAAGCCTGGGAAGTCATTAATTTGATTGTCCAGTATTTCCCTTATGAGATAATGCCTCACATAGCAAATGTGTACAGTGCGAGCTGAAAATGCATTTACAGCACTAAAAAAACAAACTTTTATAACAGCTAAACCAAACGTTTCCAATGTAAATTTCCACCTTTATATAGTGTAGAAAGGCATCCTGAAGCCTGGAAAGTCATTAATTTGATTGTCCAGTATTTCCTTCATGAGATATTGCAACACTTAGAAAAAGTGTACAGCGCCAGCAGACAATGAATTTTCAGCACTAAATAAACGAAACTTCATTAACAGCTAAAGTAAACGTTTCCAATGTAAATTTCCACCTTTATATAGTGTAAAAAGACATCCTGAAGCCTGGGCAGTCATTAATTTGATTGTCCAATATTTCCCTTATGAGATAATGCCTCTCATAGCAAATGTGTACAGTGCGAGCTGAAAATGCATTTACAGCACTAAAAAAACAAACTTTTATAACAGCTAAACCAAACGTTTCCAATGTAAATTTCCACCTTTATATAGTGTAAAAAGACATCCTGAAGCCTGGGCAGTCATTAATTTGATTGTCCAATATTTCCCTTATGAGATAATGCCTCTCATAGCAAATGTGTACAGCGCGAGCTGAAAATGCATTTACAGCACTAAAAAAACAAACTTTTATAACAGCTAAACTAAACGTTTCCAATGTAAATTTCCACCTTTATATAGTGTAGAAAGGCATCCTGAAGCCTGGAAAGTCATTAATTTGATTGTCCAGTATTTCCTACATGAGATATTGCAAAACTTAGAAAAAGTGTACAGCGCCAGCAGACAATGAATTTTCAGCACTAAAAAAAACGAAACTTCATTAACAGCTAAACCAAACGTTTCCAATGTAAATTTCCACCTTTATAGAGTGTAAAAAGGCATCCTGAAGCCTGGGAAGTCATTAATTTGATTGTCCAGTATTTCCTTCATGAGATATTGCAACACTTAGAAAAAGTGTACAGCGCCAGCAGACAATGAATTTTCAGCACTAAAAAAACGAAACTTCATTAACAGCTAAACCAAACGTTTCCAATGTAAATTTCCACATTTATAGAGTGTAAAAAGGCATCCTGAAGCCTGGGAAGTCATTAATTTGATTGTCCAGTATTTCCCTTATGAGATAATGCCTCTCATAGCAAATGTGTACAGTGCGAGCTGAAAATGCATTTACAGCACTAAAAAAACAAACTTTTATAACAGCTAAACCAAACGTTTCCAATGTAAATTTCCACCTTTATATAGTGTAAAAAGACATCCTGAAGCCTGGGCAGTCATTAATTTGATTGTCCAATATTTCCCTTATGAGATAATGCCTCTCATAGCAAATGTGTACAGTGCGAGCTGAAAATGCATTTACAGCACTAAAAAACCAAACTTTTATAACAGCTAAACCAAACGTTTTCAATGTAAATTTCCACCTTTATATAGTGTAGAAAGGCATCCTGAAGCCTGGAAAGTCATTAATTTGATTGTCCAGTATTTCCTTCATGAGATATTGCAACACTTAGAAAAAGTGTACAGCGCCAGCAGACAATGAATTTTCAGCACTAAAAAAAACGAAACTTCATTAACAGCTAAACCAAACGTTTCCAATGTAAATTTCCACATTTATAGAGTGTAAAAAGGCATCCTGAAGCCTGGGAAGTCATTAATTTGATTGTCCAGTATTTCCCTTATGAGATAATGCCTCACATAGCAAATGTGTACAGTGCGAGCTGAAAATGCATTTACAGCACTAAAAAAACAAACTTTTATAACAGCTAAACCAAACGTTTCCAATGTAAATTTCCACCTTTATATAGTGTAGAAAGGCATCCTGAAGCCTGGAAAGTCATTAATTTGATTGTCCAGTATTTCCTTCATGAGATATTGCAACACTTAGAAAAAGTGTACAGCGCCAGCAGACAATGAATTTTCAGCACTAAATAAACGAAACTTCATTAACAGCTAAAGTAAACGTTTCCAATGTAAATTTCCACCTTTATATAGTGTAAAAAGACATCCTGAAGCCTGGGCAGTCATTAATTTGATTGTCCAATATTTCCCTTATGAGATAATGCCTCTCATAGCAAATGTGTACAGCGCGAGCTGAAAATGCATTTACAGCACTAAAAAAACAAACTTTTATAACAGCTAAACCAAACGTTTCCAATGTAAATTTCCACCTTTATATAGTGTAGAAAGGCATCCTGAAGCCTGGAAAGTCATTAATTTGATTGTCCAGTATTTCCTTCATGAGATATTGCAACACTTAGAAAAAGTGTACAGCGCCAGCAGACAATGAATTTTCAGCACTAAAAAAAACGAAACTTCATTAACAGCTAAACCAAACGTTTCCAATGTAAATTTCCAACTTTATATAGTGTAGAAAGGCATCCTGAAGCCTGGAAAGTCATTAATTTGATTGTCCAGTATTTCCTTCATGAGATATTGCAACACTTAGAAAAAGTGTACAGCGCCAGCAGACAATGAATTTTCAGCACTAAAAAAACGAAACTTCATTAACAGCTAAACCAAACGTTTCCAATGTAAATTTCCACATTTATAGAGTGTAAAAAGGCATCCTGAAGCCTGGGAAGTCATTAATTTGATTGTCCAGTATTTCCCTTATGAGATAATGCCTCACATAGCAAATGTGTACAGTGCGAGCTGAAAATGCATTTTCAGCACTAAAAAACCAAACTTTTATAACAGCTAAACCAAACGTTTCCAATGTAAATTTCCACCTTTATATAGTGTAAAAAGACATCCTGAAGCCTGGGCAGTCATTAATTTGATTGTCCAATATTTCCCTTATGAGATAATGCCTCTCATAGCAAATGTGTACAGCGCGAGCTGAAAATGCATTTACAGCACTAAAAAACCAAACTTTTATAACAGCTAAACCAAACGTTTCAAATGTAAATTTCCACCTTTATATAGTGTAGAAAGGCATCCTGAAGCCTGGAAAGTCATTAATTTGATTATCCAGTATTTCCCTTATGAGATAATGCCTCACATAGCAAATGTGTACAGTGCGAGCTGAAAATGCATTTTCAGCACTAAAAAAAACAAACTTTTATAACAGCTAAACCAAACGTTTCCAATGTAAATTTCCACCTTTATATAGTGTAGAAAGGCATCCTGAAGCCTGGAAAGTCATTAATTTGATTGTCAAGTATTTCCTTCATGAGATATTGCAACACTTAGAAAAAGTGTACAGCGCCAGCAGACAATGAATTTTCAGCACTAAAAAAACGAAACTTCATTAACAGCTAAACCAAACGTTTCCAATGTAAATTTCCACATTTATAGAGTGTAAAAAGGCATCCTGAAGCCTGGGAAGTCATTAATTTGATTGTCCAGTATTTCCCTTATGAGATAATACCTCACATAGCAAATGTGTACAGTGCGAGCTGAAAATGCATTTTCAGCACTAAAAAACCAAACTTTTATAACAGCTAAACCAAACGTTTCCAATATAAATTTCCACCTTTATATAGTGTAGAAAGGCATCCTGAAGCCTGGAAAGTCATTAATTTGATTGTCCAGTATTTCCTTCATGAGATATTGCAACACTTAGAAAAAGTGTACAGCGCCAGCAGACAATGAATTTTCAGCACTAAAAAAACGAAACTTCATTAACAGCTAAACCAAACGTTTCCAATGTAAATTTCCACATTTATAGAGTGTAAAAAGGCATCCTGAAGCCTGGGAAGTCATTAATTTGATTGTCCAGTATTTCCCTTATGAGATAATGCCTCACATAGCAAATGTGTACAGTGCGAGCTGAAAATGCATTTACAGCACTAAAAAAACAAACTTTTATAACAGCTAAACGAAACGTTTCCAATGTAAATTTCCACCTTTATATAGTGTAGAAAGGCATCCTGAAGCCTGGAAAGTCATTAATTTGATTGTCCAGTATTTCCTTCATGAGATATTGCAACACTTAGAAAAAGTGTACAGCGCCAGCAGACAATGAATTTTCAGCACTAAATAAACGAAACTTCATTAACAGCTAAAGTAAACGTTTCCAATGTAAATTTCCACCTTTATATAGTGTAAAAAGACATCCTGAAGCCTGGGCAGTCATTAATTTGATTGTCCAATATTTCCCTTATGAGATAATGCCTCTCATAGCAAATGTGTACAGTGCGAGCTGAAAATGCATTTACAGCACTAAAAAAACAAACTTTTATAACAGCTAAACCAAACGTTTCCAATGTAAATTTCCACCTTTATATAGTGTAAAAAGACATCCTGAAGCCTGGGCAGTCATTAATTTGATTGTCCAATATTTCCCTTATGAGATAATGCCTCTCATAGCAAATGTGTACAGCGCGAGCTGAAAATGCATTTACAGCACTAAAAAACCAAACTTTTATAACAGCTAAACCAAACGTTTCCAATGTAAATTTCCACCTTTATATAGTGTAGAAAGGCATCCTGAAGCCTGGAAAGTCATTAATTTGATTGTCCAGTATTTCCTACATGAGATATTGCAAAACTTAGAAAAAGTGTACAGCGCCAGCAGACAATGAATTTTCAGCACTAAAAAAAACGAAACTTCATTAACAGCTAAACCAAACGTTTCCAATGTAAATTTCCACCTTTATAGAGTGTAAAAAGGCATCCTGAAGCCTGGGAAGTCATTAATTTGATTGTCCAGTATTTCCTTCATGAGATATTGCAACACTTAGAAAAAGTGTACAGCGCCAGCAGACAATGAATTTTCAGCACTAAAAAAACGAAACTTCATTAACAGCTAAACCAAACGTTTCCAATGTAAATTTCCACATTTATAGAGTGTAAAAAGGCATCCTGAAGCCTGGGAAGTCATTAATTTGATTGTCCAGTATTTCCCTTATGAGATAATGCCTCTCATAGCAAATGTGTACAGTGCGAGCTGAAAATGCATTTACAGCACTAAAAAAACAAACTTTTATAACAGCTAAACCAAACGTTTCCAATGTAAATTTCCACCTTTATATAGTGTAAAAAGACATCCTGAAGCCTGGGCAGTCATTAATTTTATTGTCCAATATTTCCCTTATGAGATAATGCCTCTCATAGCAAATGTGTACAGTGCGAGCTGAAAATGCATTTACAGCACTAAAAAACCAAACTTTTATAACAGCTAAACCAAACGTTTCCAATGTAAATTTCCACCTTTATATAGTGTAGAAAGGCATCCTGAAGCCTGGAAAGTCATTAATTTGATTGTCCAGTATTTCCTTCATGAGATATTGCAACACTTAGAAAAAGTGTACAGCGCCAGCAGACAATGAATTTTCAGCACTAAAAAAAACGAAACTTCATTAACAGCTAAACCAAACGTTTCCAATGTAAATTTCCACATTTATAGAGTGTAAAAAGGCATCCTGAAGCCTGGGAAGTCATTAATTTGATTGTCCAGTATTTCCCTTATGAGATAATGCCTCACATAGCAAATGTGTACAGTGCGAGCTGAAAATGCATTTACAGCACTAAAAAAACAAACTTTTATAACAGCTAAACCAAACGTTTCCAATGTAAATTTCCACCTTTATATAGTGTAGAAAGGCATCCTGAAGCCTGGAAAGTCATTAATTTGATTGTCCAGTATTTCCTTCATGAGATATTGCAACACTTAGAAAAAGTGTACAGCGCCAGCAGACAATGAATTTTCAGCACTAAATAAACGAAACTTCATTAACAGCTAAAGTAAACGTTTCCAATGTAAATTTCCACCTTTATATAGTGTAAAAAGACATCCTGAAGCCTGGGCAGTCATTAATTTGATTGTCCAATATTTCCCTTATGAGATAATGCCTCTCATAGCAAATGTGTACAGTGCGAGCTGAAAATGCATTTACAGCACTAAAAAAACAAACTTTTATAACAGCTAAACCAAACGTTTCCAATGTAAATTTCCACCTTTATATAGTGTAAAAAGACATCCTGAAGCCTGGGCAGTCATTAATTTGATTGTCCAATATTTCCCTTATGAGATAATGCCTCTCATAGCAAATGTGTACAGCGCGAGCTGAAAATGCATTTACAGCACTAAAAAACCAAACTTTTATAACAGCTAAACCAAACGTTTCCAATGTAAATTTCCACCTTTATATAGTGTAGAAAGGCATCCTGGAGCCTGGAAAGTCATTAATTTGATTGTCCAGTATTTCCTTCATGAGATATTGCAACACTTAGAAAAAGTGTACAGCGCCAGCAGACAATGAATTTTCAGCACTAAAAAAACCAAACTTTTATAACAGCTAAACCAAACGTTTCCAATGTAAATTTCCACCTTTATATAGTGTAAAAAGACATCCTGAAGCCTGGGCAGTCATTAATTTGATTGTCCAGTATTTCCCTTATGAGATAATGCCTCACATAGCAAATGTGTACAGCGCGAGCTGAAAATGCATTTACAGCACTAAAAAAACAAACTTTTATAACAGCTAAACCAAACGTTTCCAATGTAAATTTCCACCTTTATATAGTGTAGAAAGGCATCCTGAAGCCTGGAAAGTCATTAATTTGATTGTCCAGTATTTCCTACATGAGATATTGCAAAACTTAGAAAAAGTGTACAGCGCCAGCAGACAATGAATTTTCAGCACTAAAAAAACGAAACTTCATTAACAGCTAAACCAAACGTTTCCAATGTAAATTTCCACATTTATAGAGTGTAAAAAGGCATCCTGAAGCCTGGGAAGTCATTAATTTGATTGTCCAGTATTTCCTTCATGAGATATTGCAACACTTAGAAAAAGTGTACAGCGCCAGCAGACAATGAATTTTCAGCACTAAAAAAACGAAACTTCATTAACAGCTAAACCAAACGTTTCCAATGTAAATTTCCACATTTATAGAGTGTAAAAAGGCATCCTCAAGCCTGGGAAGTCATTAATTTGATTGTCCAGTATTTCCCTTATGAGATAATGCCTCACATAGCAAATGTGTACAGTGCGAGCTGAAAATGCATTTTCAGCACTAAAAAACCAAACTTTTATAACAGCTAAACCAAACGTTTCCAATGTAAATTTCCACCTTTATATAGTGTAAAAAGACATCCTGAAGCCTGGGCAGTCATTAATTTGATGGTCCAATATTTCCCTTATGAGATAATGCCTCTCATAGCAAATGTGTACAGCGCGAGCTGAAAATGCATTTACAGCACTAAAAAACCAAACTTTTATAACAGCTAAAAAACGTTTCCAATGTAAATTTCCACCTTTATATAGTGTAAAAAGACATCCTGAAGCCTGGGCAGTCATTAATTTGATTGTCCAATATTTCCCTTATGAGATAATGCCTCTCATAGCAAATGTGTACAGCGCGAGCTGAAAATGCATTTACAGCACTAAAAAACCAAACTTTTATAACAGCTAAACCAAACGTTTCCAATGTAAATTTCCACCTTTATATAGTGTAGAAAGGCATCCTGGAGCCTGGAAAGTCATTAATTTGATTGTCCAGTATTTCCTTCATGAGATATTGCAACACTTAGAAAAAGTGTACAGCGCCAGCAGACAATGAATTTTCAGCACTAAAAAAACGAAACTTCATTAACAGCTAAACCAAACGTTTCCAATGTAAATTTCCACATTTATAGAGTGTAAAAAGGCATCCTGAAGCCTGGGAAGTCATTAATTTGATTGTCCAGTATTTCCCTTATGAGATAATGCCTCTCATAGCAAATGTGTACAGTGCGAGCTGAAAATGCATTTACAGCACTAAAAAAACAAACTTTTATAACAGCTAAACCAAACGTTTCCAATGTAAATTTCCACCTTTATATAGTGTAAAAAGACATCCTGAAGCCTGGGCAGTCATTAATTTGATTGTCCAATATTTCCCTTATGAGATAATGCCTCTCATAGCAAATGTGTACAGTGCGAGCTGAAAATGCATTTACAGCACTAAAAAACCAAACTTTTATAACAGCTAAACCAAACGTTTCCAATGTAAATTTCCACCTTTATATAGTGTAGAAAGGCATCCTGAAGCCTGGAAAGTCATTAATTTGATTGTCCAGTATTTCCTTCATGAGATATTGCAACACTTAGAAAAAGTGTACAGCGCCAGCAGACAATGAATTTTCAGCACTAAAAAAAACGAAACTTCATTAACAGCTAAACCAAACGTTTCCAATGTAAATTTCCACATTTATAGAGTGTAAAAAGGCATCCTGAAGCCTGGGAAGTCATTAATTTGATTGTCCAGTATTTCCCTTATGAGATAATGCCTCACATAGCAAATGTGTACAGTGCGAGCTGAAAATGCATTTACAGCACTAAAAAAACAAACTTTTATAACAGCTAAACCAAACGTTTCCAATGTAAATTTCCACCTTTATATAGTGTAGAAAGGCATCCTGAAGCCTGGAAAGTCATTAATTTGATTGTCCAGTATTTCCTTCATGAGATATTGCAACACTTAGAAAAAGTGTACAGCGCCAGCAGACAATGAATTTTCAGCACTAAATAAACGAAACTTCATTAACAGCTAAACCAAACGTTTCCAATGTAAATTTCCACATTTATAGAGTGTAAAAAGGCATCCTGAAGCCTGGGAAGTCATTAATTTGATTGTCCAGTATTTCCCTTATGAGATAATGCCTCTCATAGCAAATGTGTACAGTGCGAGCTGAAAATGCATTTACAGCACTAAAAAAACAAACTTTTATAACAGCTAAACCAAACGTTTCCAATGTAAATTTCCACCTTTATATAGTGTAAAAAGACATCCTGAAGCCTGGGCAGTCATTAATTTGATTGTCCAATATTTCCCTTATGAGATAATGCCTCTCATAGCAAATGTGTACAGTGCGAGCTGAAAATGCATTTACAGCACTAAAAAACCAAACTTTTATAACAGCTAAACCAAACGTTTCCAATGTAAATTTCCACCTTTATATAGTGTAGAAAGGCATCCTGAAGCCTGGAAAGTCATTAATTTGATTGTCCAGTATTTCCTTCATGAGATATTGCAACACTTAGAAAAAGTGTACAGCGCCAGCAGACAATGAATTTTCAGCACTAAAAAAAACGAAACTTCATTAACAGCTAAACCAAACGTTTCCAATGTAAATTTCCACATTTATAGAGTGTAAAAAGGCATCCTGAAGCCTGGGAAGTCATTAATTTGATTGTCCAGTATTTCCCTTATGAGATAATGCCTCACATAGCAAATGTGTACAGTGCGAGCTGAAAATGCATTTACAGCACTAAAAAAACAAACTTTTATAACAGCTAAACCAAACGTTTCCAATGTAAATTTCCACCTTTATATAGTGTAGAAAGGCATCCTGAAGCCTGGAAAGTCATTAATTTGATTGTCCAGTATTTCCTTCATGAGATATTGCAACACTTAGAAAAAGTGTACAGCGCCAGCAGACAATGAATTTTCAGCACTAAATAAACGAAACTTCATTAACAGCTAAAGTAAACGTTTCCAATGTAAATTTCCACCTTTATATAGTGTAAAAAGACATCCTGAAGCCTGGGCAGTCATTAATTTGATTGTCCAATATTTCCCTTATGAGATAATGCCTCTCATAGCAAATGTGTACAGTGCGAGCTGAAAATGCATTTACAGCACTAAAAAAACAAACTTTTATAACAGCTAAACCAAACGTTTCCAATGTAAATTTCCACCTTTATATAGTGTAAAAAGACATCCTGAAGCCTGGGCAGTCATTAATTTGATTGTCCAATATTTCCCTTATGAGATAATGCCTCTCATAGCAAATGTGTACAGCGCGAGCTGAAAATGCATTTACAGCACTAAAAAAACAAACTTTTATAACAGCTAAACCAAACGTTTCCAATGTAAATTTCCACCTTTATATAGTGTAGAAAGGCATCCTGAAGCCTGGAAAGTCATTAATTTGATTGTCCAGTATTTCCTTCATGAGATATTGCAACACTTAGAAAAAGTGTACAGCGCCAGCAGACAATGAATTTTCAGCACTAAAAAAAACGAAACTTCATTAACAGCTAAACCAAACGTTTCCAATGTAAATTTCCAACTTTATATAGTGTAGAAAGGCATCCTGAAGCCTGGAAAGTCATTAATTTGATTGTCCAGTATTTCCTTCATGAGATATTGCAACACTTAGAAAAAGTGTACAGCGCCAGCAGACAATGAATTTTCAGCACTAAAAAAACGAAACTTCATTAACAGCTAAACCAAACGTTTCCAATGTAAATTTCCACATTTATAGAGTGTAAAAAGGCATCCTGAAGCCTGGGAAGTCATTAATTTGATTGTCCAGTATTTCCCTTATGAGATAATGCCTCACATAGCAAATGTGTACAGTGCGAGCTGAAAATGCATTTTCAGCACTAAAAAACCAAACTTTTATAACAGCTAAACCAAACGTTTCCAATGTAAATTTCCACCTTTATATAGTGTAAAAAGACATCCTGAAGCCTGGGCAGTCATTAATTTGATTGTCCAATATTTCCCTTATGAGATAATGCCTCTCATAGCAAATGTGTACAGCGCGAGCTGAAAATGCATTTACAGCACTAAAAAACCAAACTTTTATAACAGCTAAACCAAACGTTTCAAATGTAAATTTCCACCTTTATATAGTGTAGAAAGGCATCCTGAAGCCTGGAAAGTCATTAATTTGATTATCCAGTATTTCCCTTATGAGATAATGCCTCACATAGCAAATGTGTACAGTGCGAGCTGAAAATGCATTTTCAGCACTAAAAAAAACAAACTTTTATAACAGCTAAACCAAACGTTTCCAATGTAAATTTCCACCTTTATATAGTGTAGAAAGGCATCCTGAAGCCTGGAAAGTCATTAATTTGATTGTCAAGTATTTCCTTCATGAGATATTGCAACACTTAGAAAAAGTGTACAGCGCCAGCAGACAATGAATTTTCAGCACTAAAAAAACGAAACTTCATTAACAGCTAAACCAAACGTTTCCAATGTAAATTTCCACATTTATAGAGTGTAAAAAGGCATCCTGAAGCCTGGGAAGTCATTAATTTGATTGTCCAGTATTTCCCTTATGAGATAATACCTCACATAGCAAATGTGTACAGTGCGAGCTGAAAATGCATTTTCAGCACTAAAAAACCAAACTTTTATAACAGCTAAACCAAACGTTTCCAATATAAATTTCCACCTTTATATAGTGTAGAAAGGCATCCTGAAGCCTGGAAAGTCATTAATTTGATTGTCCAGTATTTCCTTCATGAGATATTGCAACACTTAGAAAAAGTGTACAGCGCCAGCAGACAATGAATTTTCAGCACTAAAAAAACGAAACTTCATTAACAGCTAAACCAAACGTTTCCAATGTAAATTTCCACATTTATAGAGTGTAAAAAGGCATCCTGAAGCCTGGGAAGTCATTAATTTGATTGTCCAGTATTTCCCTTATGAGATAATGCCTCACATAGCAAATGTGTACAGTGCGAGCTGAAAATGCATTTACAGCACTAAAAAAACAAACTTTTATAACAGCTAAACGAAACGTTTCCAATGTAAATTTCCACCTTTATATAGTGTAGAAAGGCATCCTGAAGCCTGGAAAGTCATTAATTTGATTGTCCAGTATTTCCTTCATGAGATATTGCAACACTTAGAAAAAGTGTACAGCGCCAGCAGACAATGAATTTTCAGCACTAAATAAACGAAACTTCATTAACAGCTAAAGTAAACGTTTCCAATGTAAATTTCCACCTTTATATAGTGTAAAAAGACATCCTGAAGCCTGGGCAGTCATTAATTTGATTGTCCAATATTTCCCTTATGAGATAATGCCTCTCATAGCAAATGTGTACAGTGCGAGCTGAAAATGCATTTACAGCACTAAAAAAACAAACTTTTATAACAGCTAAACCAAACGTTTCCAATGTAAATTTCCACCTTTATATAGTGTAAAAAGACATCCTGAAGCCTGGGCAGTCATTAATTTGATTGTCCAATATTTCCCTTATGAGATAATGCCTCTCATAGCAAATGTGTACAGCGCGAGCTGAAAATGCATTTACAGCACTAAAAAACCAAACTTTTATAACAGCTAAACCAAACGTTTCCAATGTAAATTTCCACCTTTATATAGTGTAGAAAGGCATCCTGAAGCCTGGAAAGTCATTAATTTGATTGTCCAGTATTTCCTTCATGAGATATTGCAACACTTAGAAAAAGTGTACAGCGCCAGCAGACAATGAATTTTCAGCACTAAAAAAAACGAAACTTCATTAACAGCTAAACCAAACGTTTCCAATGTAAATTTCCACATTTATAGAGTGTAAAGATGCATCCTGAAGCCTGGGAAGTCATTAATTTGATTGTCCAGTATTTCCCTTATGAGATAATGCCTCACATAGCAAATGTGTACAGTGCGAGCTGAAAATGCATTTACAGCACTAAAAAAACAAACTTTTATAACAGCTAAACCAAACGTTTCCAATGTAAATTTCCACCTTTATATAGTGTAGAAAGGCATCCTGAAGCCTGGAAAGTCATTAATTTGATTGTCCAGTATTTCCTTCATGAGATATTGCAACACTTAGAAAAAGTGTACAGCGCCAGCAGACAATGAATTTTCAGCACTAAATAAACGAAACTTCATTAACAGCTAAAGTAAACGTTTCCAATGTAAATTTCCACCTTTATATAGTGTAAAAAGACATCCTGAAGCCTGGGCAGTCATTAATTTAATTGTCCAATATTTCCCTTATGAGATAATGCCTCTCATAGCAAATGTGTACAGTGCGAGCTGAAAATGCATTTACAGCACTAAAAAAACAAACTTTTATAACAGCTAAACCAAACGTTTCCAATGTAAATTTCCACCTTTATATAGTGTAAAAAGACATCCTGAAGCCTGGGCAGTCATTAATTTGATTGTCCAATATTTCCCTTATGAGATAATGCCTCTCATAGCAAATGTGTACAGCGCGAGCTGAAAATGCATTTACAGCACTAAAAAAACAAACTTTTATAACAGCTAAACTAAACGTTTCCAATGTAAATTTCCACCTTTATATAGTGTAGAAAGGCATCCTGAAGCCTGGAAAGTCATTAATTTGATTGTCCAGTATTTCCTACATGAGATATTGCAAAACTTAGAAAAAGTGTACAGCGCCAGCAGACAATGAATTTTCAGCACTAAAAAAAACGAAACTTCATTAACAGCTAAACCAAACGTTTCCAATGTAAATTTCCACCTTTATAGAGTGTAAAAAGGCATCCTGAAGCCTGGGAAGTCATTAATTTGATTGTCCAGTATTTCCTTCATGAGATATTGCAACACTTAGAAAAAGTGTACAGCGCCAGCAGACAATGAATTTTCAGCACTAAAAAAACGAAACTTCATTAACAGCTAAACCAAACGTTTCCAATGTAAATTTCCACATTTATAGAGTGTAAAAAGGCATCCTGAAGCCTGGGAAGTCATTAATTTGATTGTCCAGTATTTCCCTTATGAGATAATGCCTCTCATAGCAAATGTGTACAGTGCGAGCTGAAAATGCATTTACAGCACTAAAAAAACAAACTTTTATAACAGCTAAACCAAACGTTTCCAATGTAAATTTCCACCTTTATATAGTGTAAAAAGACATCCTGAAGCCTGGGCAGTCATTAATTTGATTGTCCAATATTTCCCTTATGAGATAATGCCTCTCATAGCAAATGTGTACAGTGCGAGCTGAAAATGCATTTACAGCACTAAAAAACCAAACTTTTATAACAGCTAAACCAAACGTTTCCAATGTAAATTTCCACCTTTATATAGTGTAGAAAGGCATCCTGAAGCCTGGAAAGTCATTAATTTGATTGTCCAGTATTTCCTTCATGAGATATTGCAACACTTAGAAAAAGTGTACAGCGCCAGCAGACAATGAATTTTCAGCACTAAAAAAAACGAAACTTCATTAACAGCTAAACCAAACGTTTCCAATGTAAATTTCCACATTTATAGAGTGTAAAAAGGCATCCTGAAGCCTGGGAAGTCATTAATTTGATTGTCCAGTATTTCCCTTATGAGATAATGCCTCACATAGCAAATGTGTACAGTGCGAGCTGAAAATGCATTTACAGCACTAAAAAAACAAACTTTTATAACAGCTAAACCAAACGTTTCCAATGTAAATTTCCACCTTTATATAGTGTAGAAAGGCATCCTGAAGCCTGGAAAGTCATTAATTTGATTGTCCAGTATTTCCTTCATGAGATATTGCAACACTTAGAAAAAGTGTACAGCGCCAGCAGACAATGAATTTTCAGCACTAAATAAACGAAACTTCATTAACAGCTAAAGTAAACGTTTCCAATGTAAATTTCCACCTTTATATAGTGTAAAAAGACATCCTGAAGCCTGGGCAGTCATTAATTTGATTGTCCAATATTTCCCTTATGAGATAATGCCTCTCATAGCAAATGTGTACAGCGCGAGCTGAAAATGCATTTACAGCACTAAAAAAACAAACTTTTATAACAGCTAAACCAAACGTTTCCAATGTAAATTTCCACCTTTATATAGTGTAGAAAGGCATCCTGAAGCCTGGAAAGTCATTAATTTGATTGTCCAGTATTTCCTTCATGAGATATTGCAACACTTAGAAAAAGTGTACAGCGCCAGCAGACAATGAATTTTCAGCACTAAAAAAAACGAAACTTCATTAACAGCTAAACCAAACGTTTCCAATGTAAATTTCCAACTTTATATAGTGTAGAAAGGCATCCTGAAGCCTGGAAAGTCATTAATTTGATTGTCCAGTATTTCCTTCATGAGATATTGCAACACTTAGAAAAAGTGTACAGCGCCAGCAGACAATGAATTTTCAGCACTAAAAAAACGAAACTTCATTAACAGCTAAACCAAACGTTTCCAATGTAAATTTCCACATTTATAGAGTGTAAAAAGGCATCCTGAAGCCTGGGAAGTCATTAATTTGATTGTCCAGTATTTCCCTTATGAGATAATGCCTCACATAGCAAATGTGTACAGTGCGAGCTGAAAATGCATTTTCAGCACTAAAAAACCAAACTTTTATAACAGCTAAACCAAACGTTTCCAATGTAAATTTCCACCTTTATATAGTGTAAAAAGACATCCTGAAGCCTGGGCAGTCATTAATTTGATTGTCCAATATTTCCCTTATGAGATAATGCCTCTCATAGCAAATGTGTACAGCGCGAGCTGAAAATGCATTTACAAGCACTAAAAAACCAAACTTTTATAACAGCTAAACCAAACGTTTCAAATGTAAATTTCCACCTTTATATAGTGTAGAAAGGCATCCTGAAGCCTGGAAAGTCATTAATTTGATTATCCAGTATTTCCCTTATGAGATAATGCCTCACATAGCAAATGTGTACAGTGCGAGCTGAAAATGCATTTTCAGCACTAAAAAAAACAAACTTTTATAACAGCTAAACCAAACGTTTCCAATGTAAATTTCCACCTTTATATAGTGTAGAAAGGCATCCTGAAGCCTGGAAAGTCATTAATTTGATTGTCAAGTATTTCCTTCATGAGATATTGCAACACTTAGAAAAAGTGTACAGCGCCAGCAGACAATGAATTTTCAGCACTAAAAAAACGAAACTTCATTAACAGCTAAACCAAACGTTTCCAATGTAAATTTCCACATTTATAGAGTGTAAAAAGGCATCCTGAAGCCTGGGAAGTCATTAATTTGATTGTCCAGTATTTCCCTTATGAGATAATACCTCACATAGCAAATGTGTACAGTGCGAGCTGAAAATGCATTTTCAGCACTAAAAAACCAAACTTTTATAACAGCTAAACCAAACGTTTCCAATATAAATTTCCACCTTTATATAGTGTAGAAAGGCATCCTGAAGCCTGGAAAGTCATTAATTTGATTGTCCAGTATTTCCTTCATGAGATATTGCAACACTTAGAAAAAGTGTACAGCGCCAGCAGACAATGAATTTTCAGCACTAAAAAAACGAAACTTCATTAACAGCTAAACCAAACGTTTCCAATGTAAATTTCCACATTTATAGAGTGTAAAAAGGCATCCTGAAGCCTGGGAAGTCATTAATTTGATTGTCCAGTATTTCCCTTATGAGATAATGCCTCACATAGCAAATGTGTACAGTGCGAGCTGAAAATGCATTTACAGCACTAAAAAAACAAACTTTTATAACAGCTAAACGAAACGTTTCCAATGTAAATTTCCACCTTTATATAGTGTAGAAAGGCATCCTGAAGCCTGGAAAGTCATTAATTTGATTGTCCAGTATTTCCTTCATGAGATATTGCAACACTTAGAAAAAGTGTACAGCGCCAGCAGACAATGAATTTTCAGCACTAAATAAACGAAACTTCATTAACAGCTAAAGTAAACGTTTCCAATGTAAATTTCCACCTTTATATAGTGTAAAAAGACATCCTGAAGCCTGGGCAGTCATTAATTTGATTGTCCAATATTTCCCTTATGAGATAATGCCTCTCATAGCAAATGTGTACAGTGCGAGCTGAAAATGCATTTACAGCACTAAAAAAACAAACTTTTATAACAGCTAAACCAAACGTTTCCAATGTAAATTTCCACCTTTATATAGTGTAAAAAGACATCCTGAAGCCTGGGCAGTCATTAATTTGATTGTCCAATATTTCCCTTATGAGATAATGCCTCTCATAGCAAATGTGTACAGCGCGAGCTGAAAATGCATTTACAGCACTAAAAAACCAAACTTTTATAACAGCTAAACCAAACGTTTCCAATGTAAATTTCCACCTTTATATAGTGTAGAAAGGCATCCTGAAGCCTGGAAAGTCATTAATTTGATTGTCCAGTATTTCCTACATGAGATATTGCAAAACTTAGAAAAAGTGTACAGCGCCAGCAGACAATGAATTTTCAGCACTAAAAAAAACGAAACTTCATTAACAGCTAAACCAAACGTTTCCAATGTAAATTTCCACCTTTATAGAGTGTAAAAAGGCATCCTGAAGCCTGGGAAGTCATTAATTTGATTGTCCAGTATTTCCTTCATGAGATATTGCAACACTTAGAAAAAGTGTACAGCGCCAGCAGACAATGAATTTTCAGCACTAAAAAAACGAAACTTCATTAACAGCTAAACCAAACGTTTCCAATGTAAATTTCCACATTTATAGAGTGTAAAAAGGCATCCTGAAGCCTGGGAAGTCATTAATTTGATTGTCCAGTATTTCCCTTATGAGATAATGCCTCTCATAGCAAATGTGTACAGTGCGAGCTGAAAATGCATTTACAGCACTAAAAAAACAAACTTTTATAACAGCTAAACCAAACGTTTCCAATGTAAATTTCCACCTTTATATAGTGTAAAAAGACATCCTGAAGCCTGGGCAGTCATTAATTTTATTGTCCAATATTTCCCTTATGAGATAATGCCTCTCATAGCAAATGTGTACAGTGCGAGCTGAAAATGCATTTACAGCACTAAAAAACCAAACTTTTATAACAGCTAAACCAAACGTTTCCAATGTAAATTTACACCTTTATATAGTGTAGAAAGGCATCCTGAAGCCTGGAAAGTCATTAATTTGATTGTCCAGTATTTCCTTCATGAGATATTGCAACACTTAGAAAAAGTGTACAGCGCCAGCAGACAATGAATTTTCAGCACTAAAAAAAACGAAACTTCATTAACAGCTAAACCAAACGTTTCCAATGTAAATTTCCACATTTATAGAGTGTAAAAAGGCATCCTGAAGCCTGGGAAGTCATTAATTTGATTGTCCAGTATTTCCCTTATGAGATAATGCCTCACATAGCAAATGTGTACAGTGCGAGCTGAAAATGCATTTACAGCACTAAAAAAACAAACTTTTATAACAGCTAAACCAAACGTTTCCAATGTAAATTTCCACCTTTATATAGTGTAGAAAGGCATCCTGAAGCCTGGAAAGTCATTAATTTGATTGTCCAGTATTTCCTTCATGAGATATTGCAACACTTAGAAAAAGTGTACAGCGCCAGCAGACAATGAATTTTCAGCACTAAATAAACGAAACTTCATTAACAGCTAAAGTAAACGTTTCCAATGTAAATTTCCACCTTTATATAGTGTAAAAAGACATCCTGAAGCCTGGGCAGTCATTAATTTGATTGTCCAATATTTCCCTTATGAGATAATGCCTCTCATAGCAAATGTGTACAGTGCGAGCTGAAAATGCATTTACAGCACTAAAAAAACAAACTTTTATAACAGCTAAACCAAACGTTTCCAATGTAAATTTCCACCTTTATATAGTGTAAAAAGACATCCTGAAGCCTGGGCAGTCATTAATTTGATTGTCCAATATTTCCCTTATGAGATAATGCCTCTCATAGCAAATGTGTACAGCGCGAGCTGAAAATGCATTTACAGCACTAAAAAAACAAACTTTTATAACAGCTAAACCAAACGTTTCCAATGTAAATTTCCACCTTTATATAGTGTAGAAAGGCATCCTGAAGCCTGGAAAGTCATTAATTTGATTGTCCAGTATTTCCTTCATGAGATATTGCAACACTTAGAAAAAGTGTACAGCGCCAGCAGACAATGAATTTTCAGCACTAAAAAAAACGAAACTTCATTAACAGCTAAACCAAACGTTTCCAATGTAAATTTCCAACTTTATATAGTGTAGAAAGGCATCCTGAAGCCTGGAAAGTCATTAATTTGATTGTCCAGTATTTCCTTCATGAGATATTGCAACACTTAGAAAAAGTGTACAGCGCCAGCAGACAATGAATTTTCAGCACTAAAAAAACGAAACTTCATTAACAGCTAAACCAAACGTTTCCAATGTAAATTTCCACATTTATAGAGTGTAAAAAGGCATCCTGAAGCCTGGGAAGTCATTAATTTGATTGTCCAGTATTTCCCTTATGAGATAATACCTCACATAGCAAATGTGTACAGTGCGAGCTGAAAATGCATTTTCAGCACTAAAAAACCAAACTTTTATAACAGCTAAACCAAACGTTTCCAATATAAATTTCCACCTTTATATAGTGTAGAAAGGCATCCTGAAGCCTGGAAAGTCATTAATTTGATTGTCCAGTATTTCCTTCATGAGATATTGCAACACTTAGAAAAAGTGTACAGCGCCAGCAGACAATGAATTTTCAGCACTAAAAAAACGAAACTTCATTAACAGCTAAACCAAACGTTTCCAATGTAAATTTCCACATTTATAGAGTGTAAAAAGGCATCCTGAAGCCTGGGAAGTCATTAATTTGATTGTCCAGTATTTCCCTTATGAGATAATGCCTCACATAGCAAATGTGTACAGTGCGAGCTGAAAATGCATTTACAGCACTAAAAAAACAAACTTTTATAACAGCTAAACGAAACGTTTCCAATGTAAATTTCCACCTTTATATAGTGTAGAAAGGCATCCTGAAGCCTGGAAAGTCATTAATTTGATTGTCCAGTATTTCCTTCATGAGATATTGCAACACTTAGAAAAAGTGTACAGCGCCAGCAGACAATGAATTTTCAGCACTAAATAAACGAAACTTCATTAACAGCTAAAGTAAACGTTTCCAATGTAAATTTCCACCTTTATATAGTGTAAAAAGACATCCTGAAGCCTGGGCAGTCATTAATTTTATTGTCCAATATTTCCCTTATGAGATAATGCCTCTCATAGCAAATGTGTACAGTGCGAGCTGAAAATGCATTTACAGCACTAAAAAAACAAACTTTTATAACAGCTAAACCAAACGTTTCCAATGTAAATTTCCACCTTTATATAGTGTAAAAAGACATCCTGAAGCCTGGGCAGTCATTAATTTGATTGTCCAATATTTCCCTTATGAGATAATGCCTCTCATAGCAAATGTGTACAGCGCGAGCTGAAAATGCATTTACAGCACTAAAAAACCAAACTTTTATAACAGCTAAACCAAACGTTTCCAATGTAAATTTCCACCTTTATATAGTGTAGAAAGGCATCCTGAAGCCTGGAAAGTCATTAATTTGATTGTCCAGTATTTCCTTCATGAGATATTGCAACACTTAGAAAAAGTGTACAGCGCCAGCAGACAATGAATTTTCAGCACTAAAAAAAACGAAACTTCATTAACAGCTAAACCAAACGTTTCCAATGTAAATTTCCACATTTATAGAGTGTAAAGATGCATCCTGAAGCCTGGGAAGTCATTAATTTGATTGTCCAGTATTTCCCTTATGAGATAATGCCTCACATAGCAAATGTGTACAGTGCGAGCTGAAAATGCATTTACAGCACTAAAAAAACAAACTTTTATAACAGCTAAACCAAACGTTTCCAATGTAAATTTCCACCTTTATATAGTGTAGAAAGGCATCCTGAAGCCTGGAAAGTCATTAATTTGATTGTCCAGTATTTCCTTCATGAGATATTGCAACACTTAGAAAAAGTGTACAGCGCCAGCAGACAATGAATTTTCAGCACTAAATAAACGAAACTTCATTAACAGCTAAAGTAAACGTTTCCAATGTAAATTTCCACCTTTATATAGTGTAAAAAGACATCCTGAAGCCTGGGCAGTCATTAATTTGATTGTCCAATATTTCCCTTATGAGATAATGCCTCTCATAGCAAATGTGTACAGTGCGAGCTGAAAATGCATTTACAGCACTAAAAAAACAAACTTTTATAACAGCTAAACCAAACGTTTCCAATGTAAATTTCCACCTTTATATAGTGTAAAAAGACATCCTGAAGCCTGGGCAGTCATTAATTTGATTGTCCAATATTTCCCTTATGAGATAATGCCTCTCATAGCAAATGTGTACAGCGCGAGCTGAAAATGCATTTACAGCACTAAAAAAACAAACTTTTATAACAGCTAAACTAAACGTTTCCAATGTAAATTTCCACCTTTATATAGTGTAGAAAGGCATCCTGAAGCCTGGAAAGTCATTAATTTGATTGTCCAGTATTTCCTACATGAGATATTGCAAAACTTAGAAAAAGTGTACAGCGCCAGCAGACAATGAATTTTCAGCACTAAAAAAAACGAAACTTCATTAACAGCTAAACCAAACGTTTCCAATGTAAATTTCCACCTTTATAGAGTGTAAAAAGGCATCCTGAAGCCTGGGAAGTCATTAATTTGATTGTCCAGTATTTCCTTCATGAGATATTGCAACACTTAGAAAAAGTGTACAGCGCCAGCAGACAATGAATTTTCAGCACTAAAAAAACGAAACTTCATTAACAGATAAACCAAACGTTTCCAATGTAAATTTCCACATTTATAGAGTGTAAAAAGGCATCCTGAAGCCTGGGAAGTCATTAATTTGATTGTCCAGTATTTCCCTTATGAGATAATGCCTCTCATAGCAAATGTGTACAGTGCGAGCTGAAAATGCATTTACAGCACTAAAAAAACAAACTTTTATAACAGCTAAACCAAACGTTTCCAATGTAAATTTCCACCTTTATATAGTGTAAAAAGACATCCTGAAGCCTGGGCAGTCATTAATTTGATTGTCCAATATTTCCCTTATGAGATAATGCCTCTCATAGCAAATGTGTACAGTGCGAGCTGAAAATGCATTTACAGCACTAAAAAACCAAACTTTTATAACAGCTAAACCAAACGTTTCCAATGTAAATTTCCACCTTTATATAGTGTAGAAAGGCATCCTGAAGCATGGAAAGTCATTAATTTGATTGTCCAGTATTTCCTTCATGAGATATTGCAACACTTAGAAAAAGTGTACAGCGCCAGCAGACAATGAATTTTCAGCACTAAAAAAAACGAAACTTCATTAACAGCTAAACCAAACGTTTCCAATGTAAATTTCCACATTTATAGAGTGTAAAAAGGCATCCTGAAGCCTGGGAAGTCATTAATTTGATTGTCCAATATTTCCCTTATGAGATAATGCCTCTCATAGCAAATGTGTACAGCGCGAGCTGAAAATGCATTTACAGCACTAAAAAAACAAACTTTTATAACAGCTAAACCAAACGTTTCCAATGTAAATTTCCACCTTTATATAGTGTAGAAAGGCATCCTGAAGCCTGGAAAGTCATTAATTTGATTGTCCAGTATTTCCTTCATGAGATATTGCAACACTTAGAAAAAGTGTACAGCGCCAGCAGACAATGAATTTTCAGCACTAAAAAAAACGAAACTTCATTAACAGCTAAACCAAACGTTTCCAATGTAAATTTCCAACTTTATATAGTGTAGAAAGGCATCCTGAAGCCTGGAAAGTCATTAATTTGATTGTCCAGTATTTCCTTCATGAGATATTGCAACACTTAGAAAAAGTGTACAGCGCCAGCAGACAATGAATTTTCAGCACTAAAAAAACGAAACTTCATTAACAGCTAAACCAAACGTTTCCAATGTAAATTTCCACATTTATAGAGTGTAAAAAGGCATCCTGAAGCCTGGGAAGTCATTAATTTGATTGTCCAGTATTTCCCTTATGAGATAATGCCTCACATAGCAAATGTGTACAGTGCGAGCTGAAAATGCATTTTCAGCACTAAAAAACCAAACTTTTATAACAGCTAAACCAAACGTTTCCAATGTAAATTTCCACCTTTATATAGTGTAAAAAGACATCCTGAAGCCTGGGCAGTCATTAATTTGATTGTCCAATATTTCCCTTATGAGATAATGCCTCTCATAGCAAATGTGTACAGCGCGAGCTGAAAATGCATTTACAGCACTAAAAAACCAAACTTTTATAACAGCTAAACCAAACGTTTCAAATGTAAATTTCCACCTTTATATAGTGTAGAAAGGCATCCTGAAGCCTGGAAAGTCATTAATTTGATTATCCAGTATTTCCCTTATGAGATAATGCCTCACATAGCAAATGTGTACAGTGCGAGCTGAAAATGCATTTTCAGCACTAAAAAAAACAAACTTTTATAACAGCTAAACCAAACGTTTCCAATGTAAATTTCCACCTTTATATAGTGTAGAAAGGCATCCTGAAGCCTGGAAAGTCATTAATTTGATTGTCAAGTATTTCCTTCATGAGATATTGCAACACTTAGAAAAAGTGTACAGCGCCAGCAGACAATGAATTTTCAGCACTAAAAAAACGAAACTTCATTAACAGCTAAACCAAACGTTTCCAATGTAAATTTCCACATTTATAGAGTGTAAAAAGGCATCCTGAAGCCTGGGAAGTCATTAATTTGATTGTCCAGTATTTCCCTTATGAGATAATACCTCACATAGCAAATGTGTACAGTGCGAGCTGAAAATGCATTTTCAGCACTAAAAAACCAAACTTTTATAACAGCTAAACCAAACGTTTCCAATATAAATTTCCACCTTTATATAGTGTAGAAAGGCATCCTGAAGCCTGGAAAGTCATTAATTTGATTGTCCAGTATTTCCTTCATGAGATATTGCAACACTTAGAAAAAGTGTACAGCGCCAGCAGACAATGAATTTTCAGCACTAAAAAAACGAAACTTCATTAACAGCTAAACCAAACGTTTCCAATGTAAATTTCCACATTTATAGAGTGTAAAAAGGCATCCTGAAGCCTGGGAAGTCATTAATTTGATTGTCCAGTATTTCCCTTATGAGATAATGCCTCACATAGCAAATGTGTACAGTGCGAGCTGAAAATGCATTTACAGCACTAAAAAAACAAACTTTTATAACAGCTAAACGAAACGTTTCCAATGTAAATTTCCACCTTTATATAGTGTAGAAAGGCATCCTGAAGCCTGGAAAGTCATTAATTTGATTGTCCAGTATTTCCTTCATGAGATATTGCAACACTTAGAAAAAGTGTACAGCGCCAGCAGACAATGAATTTTCAGCACTAAATAAACGAAACTTCATTAACAGCTAAAGTAAACGTTTCCAATGTAAATTTCCACCTTTATATAGTGTAAAAAGACATCCTGAAGCCTGGGCAGTCATTAATTTGATTGTCCAATATTTCCCTTATGAGATAATGCCTCTCATAGCAAATGTGTACAGTGCGAGCTGAAAATGCATTTACAGCACTAAAAAAACAAACTTTTATAACAGCTAAACCAAACGTTTCCAATGTAAATTTCCACCTTTATATAGTGTAAAAAGACATCCTGAAGCCTGGGCAGTCATTAATTTGATTGTCCAATATTTCCCTTATGAGATAATGCCTCTCATAGCAAATGTGTACAGCGCGAGCTGAAAATGCATTTACAGCACTAAAAAACCAAACTTTTATAACAGCTAAACCAAACGTTTCCAATGTAAATTTCCACCTTTATATAGTGTAGAAAGGCATCCTGAAGCCTGGAAAGTCATTAATTTGATTGTCCAGTATTTCCTTCATGAGATATTGCAACACTTAGAAAAAGTGTACAGCGCCAGCAGACAATGAATTTTCAGCACTAAAAAAAACGAAACTTCATTAACAGCTAAACCAAACGTTTCCAATGTAAATTTCCACATTTATAGAGTGTAAAGATGCATCCTGAAGCCTGGGAAGTCATTAATTTGATTGTCCAGTATTTCCCTTATGAGATAATGCCTCACATAGCAAATGTGTACAGTGCGAGCTGAAAATGCATTTACAGCACTAAAAAAACAAACTTTTATAACAGCTAAACCAAACGTTTCCAATGTAAATTTCCACCTTTATATAGTGTAGAAAGGCATCCTGAAGCCTGGAAAGTCATTAATTTGATTGTCCAGTATTTCCTTCATGAGATATTGCAACACTTAGAAAAAGTGTACAGCGCCAGCAGACAATGAATTTTCAGCACTAAATAAACGAAACTTCATTAACAGCTAAAGTAAACGTTTCCAATGTAAATTTCCACCTTTATATAGTGTAAAAAGACATCCTGAAGCCTGGGCAGTCATTAATTTGATTGTCCAATATTTCCCTTATGAGATAATGCCTCTCATAGCAAATGTGTACAGTGCGAGCTGAAAATGCATTTACAGCACTAAAAAAACAAACTTTTATAACAGCTAAACCAAACGTTTCCAATGTAAATTTCCACCTTTATATAGTGTAAAAAGACATCCTGAAGCCTGGGCAGTCATTAATTTGATTGTCCAATATTTCCCTTATGAGATAATGCCTCTCATAGCAAATGTGTACAGCGCGAGCTGAAAATGCATTTACAGCACTAAAAAAACAAACTTTTATAACAGCTAAACTAAACGTTTCCAATGTAAATTTCCACCTTTATATAGTGTAGAAAGGCATCCTGAAGCCTGGAAAGTCATTAATTTGATTGTCCAGTATTTCCTACATGAGATATTGCAAAACTTAGAAAAAGTGTACAGCGCCAGCAGACAATGAATTTTCAGCACTAAAAAAACGAAACTTCATTAACAGCTAAACCAAACGTTTCCAATGTAAATTTCCACATTTATAGAGTGTAAAAAGGCATCCTGAAGCCTGGGAAGTCATTAATTTGATTGTCCAGTATTTCCCTTATGAGATAATGCCTCACATAGCAAATGTGTACAGCGCGAGCTGAAAATGCATTTACAGCACTAAAAAACCAAACTTTTATAACAGCTAAACCAAACGTTTCCAATGTAAATTTCCACCTTTATATAGTGTAGAAAGGCATCCTGAAGCCTGGAAAGTGATTAATTTGATTGTCCAGTATTTCCTTCATGAGATATTGCAACACTTAGAAAAAGTGTACAGCGCCAGCAGACAATGAATTTTCAGCACTAAAAAACCGAAACTTCATTAACAGCTAAACTAAACGTTTCCAATGTAAATTTCCACCTTTATATAGTGTAAAAAGACATCCTGAAGCCTGGGCAGTCATTAATTTGATTGTCCAATATTTCCCTTATGAGATAATGCCTCTCATAGCAAATGTGTACAGCGCGAGCTGAAAATGCATTTACAGCACTAAAAAACCAAACTTTTATAACAGCTAAACCAAACGTTTCCAATGTAAATTTCCACCTTTATATAGTGTAGAAAGGCATCCTGAAGCCTGGAAAGTCATTTATTTGATTGTCCAGTATTTCCTTCATGAGATATTGCAACACTTAGAAAAAGTGTACAGCGCCAGCAGACAATGAATTTCCAGCACTAAAAAAACGAAACTTCATTAACAGCTAAACTAAACGTTTCCAATGTAAATTTCCACCTTTATATAGTGTAAAAAGACATCCTGAAGCCTGGGCAGTCATTAATTTGATTGTCCAATATTTCCCTTATGAGATAATGCCTCTCATAGCAAATGTGTACAGCGCGAGCTGAAAATGCATTTACAGCACTAAAAAACCAAACTTTTATAACAGCTAAACTAAACGTTTCCAATGTAAATTTCCACCTTTATATAGTGTAGAAAGGCATCCTGAAGCCTGGAAAGTCATTAATTTGATTGTCCAGTATTTCCTTCATGAGATATTGCAACACTTAGAAAAAGTGTACAGCGCCAGCAGACAATGAATTTTCAGCACTAAAAAAACGAAACTTCATTAACAGCTAAACCAAACGTTTCCAATGTAAATTTCCACATTTATAGAGTGTAAAAAGGCATCCTGAAGCCTGGGAAGTCATTAATTTGATTGTCCAGTATTTCCCTTATGAGATAATGCCTCACATAGTAAATGTGTACAGTGCGAGCTGAAAATGCATTTTCAGCACTAAAAAACCAAACTTTTATAACAGCTAAACCAAACGTTTCCAATGTAAATTTCCACCTTTATATAGTGTAAAAAGACATCCTGAAGCCTGGGCAGTCATTAATTTGATTGTCCAGTATTTCCCTTATGAGATAATGCCTCACATAGCAAATGTGTACAGCGCGAGCTGAAAATGCATTTACAGCACTAAAAAAACAAACTTTTATAACAGCTAAACTAAACGTTTCCAATGTAAATTTCCACCTTTATATAGTGTAAAAAGACATCCTGAAGCCTGGGCAGTCATTAATTTGATTGTCCAATATTTCCCTTATGAGATAATGCCTCTCATAGCAAATGTGTACAGCGCGAGCTGAAAATGCATTTACAGCACTAAAAACCCAAACTTTTATAACAGCTAAACCAAACGTTTCCAATGTAAATTTCCACCTTTATATAGTGTAGAAAGGCATCCTGAAGCCTGGAAAGTCATTAATTTGATTGTCCAGTATTTCCTTCATGAGATATTGCAACACTTAGAAAAGGTGTACAGCGCCAGCAGACAATGAATTTTCAGCACTAAAAAATCGAAACTTCATTAACAGCTAAACCAAACGTTTCCAATGTAAATTTCCACCTTTATATAGTGTAGAAAGGCATCCTGAAGCCTGGAAAGTCATTAATTTGATTGTCCAGTATTTCCTTCATGAGATATTGCAACACTTAGAAAAGGTGTACAGCGCCAGCAGACAATGAATTTTCAGCACTAAAAAAACGAAACTTCATTAACAGCTAAACCAAACGTTTCCAATGTAAATTTCCACATTTATAGAGTGTAAAAAGGCATCCTGAAGCCTGGGAAGTCATTAATTTGATTGTCCAGTATTTCCCTTATGAGATAATGCCTCACATAGCAAATGTGTACAGTTCGAGCTGAAAATGCATTTACAGCACTAAAAAACCAAACTTTTATAACAGCTAAACCAAACGTTTCCAATGTAAATTTCCACCTTTATATAGTGTAGAAAGGCATCCTGAAGCCTGGAAAGTCATTGATTTGATTGTCCAGTATTTCCTTCATGAGATATTGCAACACTTAGAAAAAGTGTACAGCGCCAGCAGACAATGAATTTTCAGCACTAAAAAAACGAAACTTCATTAACAGCTAAACTAAACGTTTCCAATGTAAATTTCCACCTTTATATAGAGTAAAAAGACATCCTGAAGCCTGGGCAGCCATTTATTTGATTGTCCAATATTTCCCTTATGAGATAATGCCTCTCATAGCAAATGTGTACAGCGCGAGCTGAAAATGCATTTACAGCACTAAAAAACCAAACTTTTATAACAGCTAAACCAAACGTTTCCAATGTAAATTTCCACCTTTATATAGTGTAAAAAGACATCCTGAAGCCTGGGCAGTCATTAATTTGATTGTCCAATATTTCCCTTATGAGATAATGCCTCTCATAGCAAATGTGTACAGCGCGAGCTGAAAATGCATTTACAGCACTAAAAAAACCAAACTTTTATAACAGCTAAACCAAACGTTTCCAATGTAAATTTCCACCTTTATATAGTGTAGAAAGGCACCCTGAAGCCTGGAAAGTCATTAATTTGATTGTCCAGTATTTCCTTCATGAGATATTGCAACACTTAGAAAAAGTGTACAGCGCCAGCAGACAATGAATTTTCAGCACTAAAAAAACGAAACTTCATTAACAGCTAAACCAAACGTTTCCAATGTAAATTTCCACATTTATAGAGTGTAAAAAGGCATCCTGAAGCCTGGGAAGTCATTAATTTGATTGTCCAGTATTTCCCTTATGAGATAATGCCTCACATAGCAAATGTGTACAGTGCGAGCTGAAAATGCATTTTCAGCACTAAAAAACCAAACTTTTATAACAGCTAAACCAAACGTTTCCAATGTAAATTTCCACCTTTATATAGTGTAAAAAGACATCCTGAAGCCTGGGCAGTCATTAATTCGATTGTCCAATATTTCCTTTATGAGATAATGCCTCTCATAGGCAAATGTATACAGCGCGAGCTGAAAATGCATTTACAGCACTAAAAAACCAAACTTTTATAACAGCTAAACCAAACTTTCCAATGTAAATTTCCACCTTTATATAGTGTAAAAAGGCATCCTGAAGCCTGGGAAGTCATTAATTTGATTGTCCAGTATTTCCCTTATGAGATAATGCCTCACATAGCAAATGTGTACAGTGCGAGCTGAAAATGCATTTTCAGCACTAAAAAACCAAACTTTTATAACAGCTAAACCAAACGTTTCCAATGTAAATTTCCACCTTTATATAGTGTAAAAAGACATCCTGAAGCCTGGGCAGTCATTAATTCGATTGTCCAATATTTCCTTTATGAGATAATGCCTCTCATAGCAAATGTGTACAGCGCGAGCTGAAAATGCATTTTCAGCACTAAAAAACCAAACTTTTATAACACCTAAACCAAACGTTTCCAATGTAAATTTCCTCCTTTATATAGTGTAAAAAGACATCCTGAAGCCTGGGCAGTCATTAATTTGATTGTCCAATATTTCCCTTATGAGATAATGCCTCTCATAGCAAATGTGTACAGCGCGAGCTGAAAATGCATTTACAGCACTAAAAAACCAAACTTTTATAAAAGCTAAACCAAACGTTTCCAATGTAAATTTCCACCTTTATATAGTGTAGAAAGGCATCCTGAAGCCTGGAAAGTGATTAATTTGATTGTCCAGTATATCCTTCATGAGATATTGCAACACTTAGAAAAAGTGTACAGCGCCAGCAGACAATGAATTTTCAGCACTAAAAAACCGAAACTTCATTAACAGCTAAACTAAACGTTTCCAATGTAAATTTCCACCTTTATATAGTGTAAAAAGACATCCTGAAGCCTGGGCAGTCATTAATTTGATTGTCCAATATTTCCCTTATGAGATAATGCCTCTCATAGCAAATGTGTACAGCGCGAGCTGAAAATGCATTTACAGCACTAAAAAACCAAACTTTTATAACAGCTAAACCAAACGTTTCCAATGTAAATTTCCACCTTTATATAGTGTAGAAAGGCATCCTGAAGCCTGGAAAGTCATTTATTTGATTGTCCAGTATTTCCTTCATGAGATATTGCAACACTTAGAAAAAGTGTACAGCGCCAGCAGACAATGAATTTCCAGCACTAAAAAAACGAAACTTCATTAACAGCTAAACTAAACGTTTCCAATGTAAATTTCCACCTTTATATAGTGTAAAAAGACATCCTGAAGCCTGGGCAGTCATTAATTTGATTGTCCAATATTTCCCTTATGAGATAATGCCTCTCATAGCAAATGTGTACAGCGCGAGCTGAAAATGCATTTACAGCACTAAAAAACCAAACTTTTATAACAGCTAAACTAAACGTTTCCAATGTAAATTTCCACCTTTATATAGTGTAGAAAGGCATCCTGAAGCCTGGAAAGTCATTAATTTGATTGTCCAGTATTTCCTTCATGAGATATTGCAACACTTAGAAAAAGTGTACAGCGCCAGCAGACAATGAATTTTCAGCACTAAAAAAACGAAACTTCATTAACAGCTAAACCAAACGTTTCCAATGTAAATTTCCACATTTATAGAGTGTAAAAAGGCATCCTGAAGCCTGGGAAGTCATTAATTTGATTGTCCAGTATTTCCCTTATGAGATAATGCCTCACATAGTAAATGTGTACAGTGCGAGCTGAAAATGCATTTTCAGCACTAAAAAACCAAACTTTTATAACAGCTAAACCAAACGTTTCCAATGTAAATTTCCACCTTTATATAGTGTAAAAAGACATCCTGAAGCCTGGGCAGTCATTAATTTGATTGTCCAGTATTTCCCTTATGAGATAATGCCTCACATAGCAAATGTGTACAGCGCGAGCTGAAAATGCATTTACAGCACTAAAAAAACAAACTTTTATAACAGCTAAACTAAACGTTTCCAATGTAAATTTCCACCTTTATATAGTGTAAAAAGACATCCTGAAGCCTGGGCAGTCATTAATTTGATTGTCCAATATTTCCCTTATGAGATAATGCCTCTCATAGCAAATGTGTACAGCGCGAGCTGAAAATGCATTTACAGCACTAAAAACCCAAACTTTTATAACAGCTAAACCAAACGTTTCCAATGTAAATTTCCACCTTTATATAGTGTAGAAAGGCATCCTGAAGCCTGGAAAGTCATTAATTTGATTGTCCAGTATTTCCTTCATGAGATATTGCAACACTTAGAAAAGGTGTACAGCGCCAGCAGACAATGAATTTTCAGCACTAAAAAATCGAAACTTCATTAACAGCTAAACCAAACGTTTCCAATGTAAATTTCCACCTTTATATAGTGTAGAAAGGCATCCTGAAGCCTGGAAAGTCATTAATTTGATTGTCCAGTATTTCCTTCATGAGATATTGCAACACTTAGAAAAGGTGTACAGCGCCAGCAGACAATGAATTTTCAGCACTAAAAAAACGAAACTTCATTAACAGCTAAACCAAACGTTTCCAATGTAAATTTCCACATTTATAGAGTGTAAAAAGGCATCCTGAAGCCTGGGAAGTCATTAATTTGATTGTCCAGTATTTTCCTTATGAGATAATGCCTCACATAGCAAATGTGTACAGTGCGAGCTGAAAATGCATTTTCAGCACTAAAAAACCAAACTTTTATAACAGCTAAACCAAACGTTTCCAATGTAAATTTCCACCTTTATATAGTGTAGAAAGGCATCCTGAAGCCTGGAAAGTCATTGATTTGATTGTCCAGTATTTCCTTCATGAGATATTGCAACACTTAGAAAAAGTGTACAGCGCCAGCAGACAATGAATTTTCAGCACTAAAAAAACGAAACTTCATTAACAGCTAAACTAAACGTTTCCAATGTAAATTTCCACCTTTATATAGAGTAAAAAGACATCCTGAAGCCTGGGCAGCCATTTATTTGATTGTCCAATATTTCCCTTATGAGATAATGCCTCTCATAGCAAATGTGTACAGCGCGAGCTGAAAATGCATTTACAGCACTAAAAAAACAAACTTTTATAACAGCTAAACCAAACGTTTCCAATGTAAATTTCCACCTTTATATAGTGTAAAAAGACATCCTGAAGCCTGGGCAGTCATTAATTTGATTGTCCAATATTTCCCTTATGAGATAATGCCTCTCATAGCAAATGTGTACAGCGCGAGCTGAAAATGCATTTACAGCACTAAAAAAACCAAACTTTTATAACAGCTAAACCAAACGTTTCCAATGTAAATTTCCACCTTTATATAGTGTAGAAAGGCACCCTGAAGCCTGGAAAGTCATTAATTTGATTGTCCAGTATTTCCTTCATGAGATATTGCAACACTTAGAAAAAGTGTACAGCGCCAGCAGACAATGAATTTTCAGCACTAAAAAAACGAAACTTCATTAACAGCTAAACCAAACGTTTCCAATGTAAATTTCCACATTTATAGAGTGTAAAAAGGCATCCTGAAGCCTGGGAAGTCATTAATTTGATTGTCCAGTATTTCCCTTATGAGATAATGCCTCACATAGCAAATGTGTACAGTGCGAGCTGAAAATGCATTTTCAGCACTAAAAAACCAAACTTTTATAACAGCTAAACCAAACGTTTCCAATGTAAATTTCCACCTTTATATAGTGTAAAAAGACATCCTGAAGCCTGGGCAGTCATTAATTCGATTGTCCAATATTTCCTTTATGAGATAATGCCTCTCATAGGCAAATGTATACAGCGCGAGCTGAAAATGCATTTACAGCACTAAAAAACCAAACTTTTATAACAGCTAAACCAAACTTTCCAATGTAAATTTCCACCTTTATATAGTGTAAAAAGGCATCCTGAAGCCTGGGAAGTCATTAATTTGATTGTCCAGTATTTCCCTTATGAGATAATGCCTCACATAGCAAATGTGTACAGTGCGAGCTGAAAATGCATTTTCAGCACTAAAAAACCAAACTTTTATAACAGCTAAACCAAACGTTTCCAATGTAAATTTCCACCTTTATATAGTGTAAAAAGACATCCTGAAGCCTGGGCAGTCATTAATTCGATTGTCCAATATTTCCTTTATGAGATAATGCCTCTCATAGCAAATGTGTACAGCGCGAGCTGAAAATGCATTTTCAGCACTAAAAAACCAAACTTTTATAACACCTAAACCAAACGTTTCCAATGTAAATTTCCTCCTTTATATAGTGTAAAAAGACATCCTGAAGCCTTGGCAGTCATTAATTTGATTGTCCAATATTTCCCTTATGAGATAATGCCTCTCATAGCAAATGTGTACAGCGCGAGCTGAAAATGCATTTACAGCACTAAAAAACCAAACTTTTATAAAAGCTAAACCAAACGTTTCCAATGTAAATTTCCACCTTTATATAGTGTAGAAAGGCATCCTGAAGCCTGGAAAGTCATTAATTTGATTGTCCAGTATTTCCTTCATGAGATATTGCAACATTTAGAAAAAGTGTACAGCGCCAGCAGACAATGAATTTTCAGCACTAAAAAAACGAAACTTCATTAACAGCTAAACTAAACGTTTCCAATGTAAATTTCCACCTTTATATAGTGTAAAAAGACATCCTGAAGCCCGGGCAGCCATTAATTTGATTGTCCAATATTTCCCTTATGAGATAATGAGCTGAAAATGCATTTACAGCACTAAAAAACCAAACTTTTATAACAGCTAAACCAAACGTTTCCAATGTAAATTTCCACCTTTATATAGTGTAAAAAGACATCCTGAAGCCTGGGCAGTCATTAATTTGATTGTCCAATATTTCCCTTATGAGATAATGCCTCTCATAGCAAATGTGTACAGCGCGAGCTGAAAATGCATTTACAGCACTAAAAAAACAAACTTTTATAACAGCTAAACCAAACGTTTCCAATGTAAATTTCCACCTTTATATAGTGTAGAAAGGCATCCTGAAGCCTGGAAAGTCATTAATTTGATTGTCCAGTATTTCCTTCATGAGATATTGCAACACTTAGAAAAAGTGTACAGCGCCAGCAGACAATGAATTTTCAGCACTAAAAAAACGAAACTTCATTAACAGCTAAACTAAATGTTTCCAATGTAAATTTCCACCTTTATATAGTGTAAAAAGACATCCTGAAGCCTGGGCAGTCATTAATTTGATTGTCCAATATTTCCCTTATGAGATAATGCCTCTCATAGCAAATGTGTACAGCGCGAGCTGAAAATGCATTTACAGCACTAAAAAAACCAAACTTTTATAACAGCTAAACCAAACGTTTCCAATGTAAATTTCCACCTTTATATAGTGTAAAAAGGCATCCTGAAGCCTGGAAAGTCTTTAATTTGATTGTCCAGTATTTCCTTCATGAGATATTGCAACACTTAGAAAAAGTGTACAGCGCCAGCAGACAATGAATTTCCAGCACTAAAAAAACGAAACTTCATTAACAGCTAAACTAAACGTTTCCAATGTAAATTTCCACCTTTATATAGTGTAAAAAGACATCCTGAAGCCTGGGCAGTCATTAATTTGATTGTCCAATATTTCCCTTATGAGATAATGCCTCTCATAGCAAATGTGTACAGCGCGAGCTGAAAATGCATTTACAGCACTAAAAAACCAAACTTTTATAACAGCTAAACCAAACGTTTCCAATGTAAATTTCCACCTTTATATAGTGTAGAAAGGCATCCTGAAGCCTGGAAAGTCATTAATTTGATTGTCCAGTATTTCCTTCATGAGATATTGCAACACTTAGAAAAAGTGTACAGCGCCAGCAGACAATGAATTTTCAGCACTAAAAAAACGAAACTTCATTAACAGCTAAACCAAACGTTTCCAATGTAAATTTCCACATTTATAGAGTGTAAAAAGGCATCCTGAAGCCTGGGAAGTCATTAATTTGATTGTCCAGTATTTCCCTTATGAGATAATGCCTCACATAGCAAATGTGTACAGTGCGAGCTGAAAATGCATTTTCAGCACTAAAAAACCAAACTTTTATAACAGCTAAACCAAACGTTTCCAATGTAAATTTCCACCTTTATATAGTGTAAAAAGACATCCTGAAGCCTGGGCAGTCATTAATTTGATTGTCCAGTATTTCCCTTATGAGATAATGCCTCACATAGCAAATGTGTACAGCGCGAGCTGAAAATGCATTTACAGCACTAAAAAAACAAACTTTTATAACAGCTAAACCAAACGTTTCCAATGTAAATTTCCACATTTATAGAGTGTAAAAATGCATCCTGAAGCCTGGGAAGTCATTAATTTGATTGTCCAGTATTTCCCTTTGAGATAATGCCTCACATAGCAAATGTATACAGTGCGAGCTGAAAATGCATTTTCAGCACTAAAAAACCAAACTTTTATAACAGCTAAACCAAACGTTTCCAATGTAAATTTCCACCTTTATATAGTGTAAAAAGACATCCTGAAGCCTGGGCAGTCATTAATTTGATTGTCCAATATTTCCCTTATGAGATAATGCCTCTCATAGCAAATGTGTACAGCGCGAGCTGAAAATGCATTTACAGCACTAAAAAACCAAACTTTTATAACAGCTAAACCAAACGTTTCCAATGTAAATTTCCACCTTTATATAGTGTAGAAAGGCATCCTGAAGCCTGGAAAGTCATTAATTTGATTGTCCAGTATTTCCTTCATGAGATATTGCAACACTTAGAAAAAGTGTACAGCGCCAGTAGACAATGAATTTTCAGCACTAAAAAAACGAAACTTCATTAACAGCTAAACTAAACGTTTCCAATGTAAATTTCCACCTTTATATAGTGTAAAAAGACATCCTGAAGCCTGGGCAGTCATTAATTTGATTGTCCAATATTTCCCTTATGAGATAATGCCTCTCATAGCAAATGTGTACAGCGCGAGCTGAAAATGCATTTACAGCACTAAAAAACCAAACTTTTATAACAGCTAAACCAAACGTTTCCAATGTAAATTTCCACCTTTATATAGTGTAGAAAGGCACCCTGAAGCCTGGAAAGTCATTAATTTGATTGTCCAGTATTTCCTTCATGAGATATTGCAACACTTAGAAAAAGTGTACAGCGCCAGCAGACAATGAATTTTCAGCACTAAAAAAACGAAACTTCATTAACAGCTAAACCAAACGTTTCCAATGTAAATTTCCACATTTATAGAGTGTAAAAAGGCATCCTGAAGCCTGGGAAGTCATTAATTTGATTGTCCAGTATTTCCCTTATGAGATAATGCCTCACATAGCAAATGTGTACAGTGCGAGCTGAAAATGCATTTTCAGCACTAAAAAACCAAACTTTTATAACAGCTAAACCAAACGTTTCCAATGTAAATTTCCACCTTTATATAGTGTAAAAAGACATCCTGAAGCCTGGGCAGTCATTAATTCGATTGTCCAATATTTCCTTTATGAGATAATGCCTCTCATAGGCAAATGTATACAGCGCGAGCTGAAAATGCATTTACAGCACTAAAAAACCAAACTTTTATAACAGCTAAACCAAACTTTCCAATGTAAATTTCCACCTTTATATAGTGTAAAAAGGCATCCTGAAGCCTGGGAAGTCATTAATTTGATTGTCCAGTATTTCCCTTATGAGATAATGCCTCACATAGCAAATGTGTACAGTGCGAGCTGAAAATGCATTTTCAGCACTAAAAAACCAAACTTTTATAACAGCTAAACCAAACGTTTCCAATGTAAATTTCCACCTTTATATAGTGTAAAAAGACATCCTGAAGCCTGGGCAGTCATTAATTTGATTGTCCAATATTTCCCTTATGAGATAATGCCTCTCATAGCAAATGTGTACAGCGCGAGCTGAAAATGCATTTACAGCACTAAAAAAACAAACTTTTATAACAGCTAAACCAAACGTTTCCAATGTAAATTTCCACCTTTATATAGTGTAGAAAGGCATCCTGAAGCCTGGAAAGTCATTAATTTGATTGTCCAGTATTTCCTTCATGAGATATTGCAACACTTAGAAAAAGTGTACAGCGCCAGCAGACAATGAATTTTCAGCACTAAAAAAACGAAACTTCATTAACAGCTAAACTAAATGTTTCCAATGTAAATTTCCACCTTTATATAGTGTAAAAAGACATCCTGAAGCCTGGGCAGTCATTAATTTGATTGTCCAATATTTCCCTTATGAGATAATGCCTCTCATAGCAAATGTGTACAGCGCGAGCTGAAAATGCATTTACAGCACTAAAAAAACCAAACTTTTATAACAGCTAAACCAAACGTTTCCAATGTAAATTTCCACCTTTATATAGTGTAAAAAGGCATCCTGAAGCCTGGAAAGTCTTTAATTTGATTGTCCAGTATTTCCTTCATGAGATATTGCAACACTTAGAAAAAGTGTACAGCGCCAGCAGACAATGAATTTCCAGCACTAAAAAAACGAAACTTCATTAACAGCTAAACTAAACGTTTCCAATGTAAATTTCCACCTTTATATAGTGTAAAAAGACATCCTGAAGCCTGGGCAGTCATTAATTTGATTGTCCAATATTTCCCTTATGAGATAATGCCTCTCATAGCAAATGTGTACAGCGCGAGCTGAAAATGCATTTACAGCACTAAAAAAACAAACTTTTATAACAGCTAAACCAAACGTTTCCAATGTAAATTTCCACCTTTATATAGTGTAGAAAGGCATCCTGAAGCCTGGAAAGTCATTAATTTGATTGTCCAGTATTTCCTTCATGAGATATTGCAACACTTAGAAAAAGTGTACAGCGCCAGCAGACAATGAATTTTCAGCACTAAAAAAACGAAACTTCATTAACAGCTAAACCAAACGTTTCCAATGTAAATTTCCACATTTATAGAGTGTAAAAAGGCATCCTGAAGCCTGGGAAGTCATTAATTTGATTGTCCAGTATTTCCCTTATGAGATAATGCCTCACATAGCAAATGTGTACAGTGCGAGCTGAAAATGCATTTTCAGCACTAAAAAACCAAACTTTTATAACAGCTCAACCAAACGTTTCCAATGTAAATTTCCACCTTTATATAGTGTAAAAAGACATCCTGAAGCCTGGGCAGTCATTAATTTGATTGTCCAGTATTTCCCTTATGAGATAATGCCTCACATAGCAAATGTGTACAGCGCGAGCTGAAAATGCATTTACAGCACTAAAAAAACAAACTTTTATAACAGCTAAACCAAACGTTTCCAATGTAAATTTCCACCTTTATATAGTGTAGAAAGGCATCCTGAAGCCTGGAAAGTCATTAATTTGATTGTCCAGTATTTCCTACATGAGATATTGCAAAACTTAGAAAAAGTGTACAGCGCCAGCAGACAATGAATTTTCAGCACTAAAAAAACGAAACTTCATTAACAGCTAAACCAAACGTTTCCAATGTAAATTTCCACATTTATAGAGTGTAAAAAGGCATCCTGAAGCCTGGGAAGTCATTAATTTGATTGTCCAGTATTTCCCTTATGAGATAATGCCTCACATAGCAAATGTGCACAGTGCGAGCTGAAAATGCATTTTCAGCACTAAAAAACCAAACTTATATAACACCTAAACCAAACGTTTCCAATGTAAATTTCCACCTTTATATAGTGTAAAAAGACATCCTGAAACCTGGGCAGTCATTAATTTGATTGTCCAATATTTCCCTTATGAGATAATGCCTCTCATAGCAAATGTGTACAGCGCGAGCTGAAAATGCATTTACAGCACTAAAAAACCAAACTTTTATAACAGCTAAACCAAACGTTTCCTATGTAAATTTCCACCTTTATATAGTGTAAAAAGACATCCTGAAGCCTGGGCAGTCATTAATTTGATTGTCCAATATTTCCCTTATGAGATAATGCCTCTCATAGCAAATGTGTACAGCGCGAGCTGAAAATGCATTTTCAGCACTAAAAAACCAAACTTTTATAACAGCTAAACCAAACGTTTCAAATGTAAATTTCCACCTTTATATAGTGTAAAAAGACATCCTGAAGCCTGGGCAGTCATTAATTTGATTGTCCAATATTTCCCTTATGAGATAATGCCTCTCATAGCAAATGTGTACAGTGCGAGCTGAAAATGCATTTACAGCACTAAAAAAACAAACTTTTATAACAGCTAAACCAAACGTTTCCAATGTAAATTTCCACCTTTATATAGTGTAAAAAGACATCCTGAAGCCTGGGCAGTCATTAATTTGATTGTCCAATATTTCCCTTATGAGATAATGCCTCTCATAGCAAATGTGTACAGTGCGAGCTGAAAATGCATTTACAGCACTAAAAAAACAAACTTTTATAACAGCTAAACCAAACGTTTCCAATGTAAATTTCCACCTTTATATAGTGTAAAAAGACATCCTGAAGCCTGGGCAGTCATTAATTTGATTGTCCAATATTTCCCTTATGAGATAATGCCTCTCATAGCAAATGTGTACAGCGCGAGCTGAAAATGCATTTACAGCACTAAAAAACCAAACTTTTATAACAGCTAAACCAAACGTTTCCAATGTAAATTTCCACCTTTATATAGTGTAGAAAGGCATCCTGAAGCCTGGAAAGTCATTAATTTGATTGTCCAGTATTTCCTTCATGAGATATTGCAACACTTAGAAAAAGTGTACAGCGCCAGCAGACAATGAATTTTCAGCACTAAAAAAACGAAACTTCATTAACAGCTAAACCAAACGTTTCCAATGTAAATTTCCACATTTATAGAGTGTAAAAAGGCATCCTGAAGCCTGGGAAGTCATTAATTTGATTGTCCAATATTTCCCTTATGAGATAATGCCTCTCATAGCAAATGTGTACAGCGCGAGCTGAAAATGCATTTACAGCACTAAAAAACCAAACTTTTATAACAGCTAAACCAAACGTTTCCAATGTAAATTTCCACCTTTATATAGTGTAGAAAGGCATCCTGAAGCCTGGAAAGTCATTAATTTGATTGTCCAGTATTTCCTTCATGAGATATTGCAACACTTAGAAAAAGTGTACAGCGCCAGCAGACAATGAATTTTCAGCACTAAAAAAACGAAACTTCATTAACAGCTAAACTAAATGTTTCCAATGTAAATTTCCACCTTTATATAGTGTAAAAAGACATCCTGAAGCCTGGGCAGTCATTAATTTGATTGTCCAATATTTCCCTTATGAGATAATGCCTCTCATAGCAAATGTGTACAGCGCGAGCTGAAAATGCATTTACAGCACTAAAAAAACCAAACTTTTATAACAGCTAAACCAAACGTTTCCAATGTAAATTTCCACCTTTATATAGTGTAAAAAGGCATCCTGAAGCCTGGAAAGTCTTTAATTTGATTGTCCAGTATTTCCTTCATGAGATATTGCAACACTTAGAAAAAGTGTACAGCGCCAGCAGACAATGAATTTCCAGCACTAAAAAAACGAAACTTCATTAACAGCTAAACTAAACGTTTCCAATGTAAATTTCCACCTTTATATAGTGTAAAAAGACATCCTGAAGCCTGGGCAGTCATTAATTTGATTGTCCAATATTTCCCTTATGAGATAATGCCTCTCATAGCAAATGTGTACAGCGCGAGCTGAAAATGCATTTACAGCACTAAAAAAACAAACTTTTATAACAGCTAAACCAAACGTTTCCAATGTAAATTTCCACCTTTATATAGTGTAGAAAGGCATCCTGAAGCCTGGAAAGTCATTAATTTGATTGTCCAGTATTTCCTTCATGAGATATTGCAACACTTAGAAAAAGTGTACAGCGCCAGCAGACAATGAATTTTCAGCACTAAAAAAACGAAACTTCATTAACAGCTAAACCAAACGTTTCCAATGTAAATTTCCACATTTATAGAGTGTAAAAAGGCATCCTGAAGCCTGGGAAGTCATTAATTTGATTGTCCAGTATTTCCCTTATGAGATAATGCCTCACATAGCAAATGTGTACAGTGCGAGCTGAAAATGCATTTTCAGCACTAAAAAACCAAACTTTTATAACAGCTAAACCAAACGTTTCCAATGTAAATTTCCACCTTTATATAGTGTAAAAAGACATCCTGAAGCCTGGGCAGTCATTAATTTGATTGTCCAGTATTTCCCTTATGAGATAATGCCTCACATAGCAAATGTGTACAGCGCGAGCTGAAAATGCATTTACAGCACTAAAAAAACAAACTTTTATAACAGCTAAACCAAACGTTTCCAATGTAAATTTCCACCTTTATATAGTGTAGAAAGGCATCCTGAAGCCTGGAAAGTCATTAATTTGATTGTCCAGTATTTCCTACATGAGATATTGCAAAACTTAGAAAAAGTGTACAGCGCCAGCAGACAATGAATTTTCAGCACTAAAAAAACGAAACTTCATTAACAGCTAAACCAAACGTTTCCAATGTAAATTTCCACATTTATAGAGTGTAAAAAGGCATCCTGAAGCCTGGGAAGTCATTAATTTGATTGTCCAGTATTTCCCTTATGAGATAATGCCTCACATAGCAAATGTGCACAGTGCGAGCTGAAAATGCATTTTCAGCACTAAAAAACCAAACTTATATAACACCTAAACCAAACGTTTCCAATGTAAATTTCCACCTTTATATAGTGTAAAAAGACATCCTGAAACCTGGGCAGTCATTAATTTGATTGTCCAATATTTCCCTTATGAGATAATGCCTCTCATAGCAAATGTGTACAGCGCGAGCTGAAAATGCATTTACAGCACTAAAAAACCAAACTTTTATAACAGCTAAACCAAACGTTTCCTATGTAAATTTCCACCTTTATATAGTGTAAAAAGACATCCTGAAGCCTGGGCAGTCATTAATTTGATTGTCCAATATTTCCCTTATGAGATAATGCCTCTCATAGCAAATGTGTACAGCGCGAGCTGAAAATGCATTTTCAGCACTAAAAAACCAAACTTTTATAACAGCTAAACCAAACGTTTCAAATGTAAATTTCCACCTTTATATAGTGTAAAAAGACATCCTGAAGCCTGGGCAGTCATTAATTTGATTGTCCAATATTTCCCTTATGAGATAATGCCTCTCATAGCAAATGTGTACAGTGCGAGCTGAAAATGCATTTACAGCACTAAAAAAACAAACTTTTATAACAGCTAAACCAAACGTTTCCAATGTAAATTTCCACCTTTATATAGTGTAAAAAGACATCCTGAAGCCTGGGCAGTCATTAATTTGATTGTCCAATATTTCCCTTATGAGATAATGCCTCTCATAGCAAATGTGTACAGTGCGAGCTGAAAATGCATTTACAGCACTAAAAAAACAAACTTTTATAACAGCTAAACCAAACGTTTCCAATGTAAATTTCCACCTTTATATAGTGTAAAAAGACATCCTGAAGCCTGGGCAGTCATTAATTTGATTGTCCAATATTTCCCTTATGAGATAATGCCTCTCATAGCAAATGTGTACAGCGCGAGCTGAAAATGCATTTACAGCACTAAAAAACCAAACTTTTATAACAGCTAAACCAAACGTTTCCAATGTAAATTTCCACCTTTATATAGTGTAGAAAGGCATCCTGAAGCCTGGAAAGTCATTAATTTGATTGTCCAGTATTTCCTTCATGAGATATTGCAACACTTAGAAAAAGTGTACAGCGCCAGCAGACAATGAATTTTCAGCACTAAAAAAACGAAACTTCATTAACAGCTAAACCAAACGTTTCCAATGTAAATTTCCACATTTATAGAGTGTAAAAAGGCATCCTGAAGCCTGGGAAGTCATTAATTTGATTGTCCAGTATTTCCCTTATGAGATAATGCCTCACAGCAAATGTGTACAGTGCGAGCTGAAAATGCATTTACAGCACTAAAAAAACAAACTTTTATAACAGCTAAACCAAACGTTTCCAATGTAAATTTCCACCTTTATATAGTGTAGAAAGGCATCCTGAAGCCTGGAAAGTCATTAATTTGATTGTCCAGTATTTCCTTCATGAGATATTGCAACACTTAGAAAAAGTGTACAGCGCCAGCAGACAATGAATTTTCAGCACTAAATAAACGAAACTTCATTAACAGCTAAAGTAAACGTTTCCAATGTAAATTTCCACCTTTATATAGTGTAAAAAGACATCCTGAAGCCTGGGCAGTCATTAATTTGATTGTCCAATATTTCCATTATGAGATAATGCCTCTCATAGCAAATGTGTACAGCGCGAGCTGAAAATGCATTTACAAGCACTAAAAAAACAAACTTTTATAACAGCTAAACCAAACGTTTCCAATGTAAATTTCCACCTTTATATAGTGTAAAAAGACATCCTGAAGCCTGGGCAGTCATTAATTTGATTGTCCAATATTTCCCTTATGAGATAATGCCTCTCATAGCAAATGTGTACAGCGCGAGCTGAAAATGCATTTACAGCACTAAAAAACCAAACTTTTATAACAGCTAAACCAAACGTTTCCAATGTAAATTTCCACCTTTATATAGTGTAGAAAGGCATCCTGAAGCCTGGAAAGTCATTAATTTGATTGTCCAGTATTTCCTTCATGAGATATTGCAACACTTAGAAAAAGTGTACAGCGCCAGCAGACAATGAATTTTCAGCACTAAAAAAACGAAACTTCATTAACAGCTAAACCAAACGTTTCCAATGTAAATTTCCACATTTATAGAGTGTAAAAAGGCATCCTGAAGCCTGGGAAGTCATTAATTTGATTGTCCAGTATTTCCCTTATGAGATAATGCCTCACATAGCAAATGTGTACAGTGCGAGCTGAAAATGCATTTTCAGCACTAAAAAACCAAACTTATATAACACCTAAACCAAACGTTTCCAATGTAAATTTCCACCTTTATATAGTGTAAAAAGACATCCTGAAGCCTGGGCAGTCATTAATTTGATTGTCCAATATTTCCCTTATGAGATAATGCCTCTCATAGCAAATGTGTACAGCGCGAGCTGAAAATGCATTTACAGCACTAAAAAAACCAAACTTTTATAACAGCTAAACCAAACGTTTCCAATGTAAATTTCCACCATTATATAGTGTAGAAAGGCATCCTGAAGCCTGGAAAGTCATTAATTTGATTGTCCAGTATTTCCTTCATGAGATATTGCAACATTTAGAAAAAGTGTACAGCGCCAGCAGACAATGAATTTTCAGCACTAAAAAAACGAAACTTCATTAACAGCTAAACTAAACGTTTCCAATGTAAATTTCCACCTTTATATAGTGTAAAAAGACATCCTGAAGCCCGGGCAGCCATTAATTTGATTGTCCAATATTTCCCTTATGAGATAATGCCTCTCATAGCAAATGTGTACAGCGCGAGCTGAAAATGCATTTACAGCACTAAAAAAACAAACTTTTATAACAGCTAAACCAAACGTTTCCAATGTAAATTTCCACCTTTATATAGTGTAAAAAGACATCCTGAAGCCTGCGCAGTCATTAATTTGATTGTCCAATATTTCCCTTATGAGATAATGCCTCTCATAGCAAATGTGTACAGCGCGAGCTGAAAATGCATTTACAGCACTAAAAAACCAAACTTTTATAACAGCTAAACCAAACGTTTCCAATGTAAATTTCCACCTTTATATAGTGTAGAAAGGCATCCTGAAGCCTGGAAAGTCATTAATTTGATTGTCCAGTATTTCCTTCATGAGATATTGCAACACTTAGAAAAAGTGTACAGCGCCAGCAGACAATGAATTTTCAGCACTAAAAAAACGAAACTTCATTAACAGCTAAACTAAACGTTTCCAATGTAAATTTCCACCTTTATATAGTGTAAAAAGACATTCTGAAGCCTGGGCAGTCATTAATTTGATTGTCCAATATTTCCCTTATGAGATAATGCCTCTCATAGCAAATGTGTACAGCGCGAGCTGAAAATGCATTTACAGCACTAAAAAACCAAACTTTTATAACAGCTAAACCAAACGTTTCCAATGTAAATTTCCACCTTTATATAGTGTAGAAAGGCATCCTGAAGCCTGGAAAGTCATTAATTTGATTGTCCAGTATTTCCTTCATGAGATATTGCAACACTTAGAAAAAGTGTACAGCGCCAGCAGACAATGAATTTTCAGCATTAAAAAAACGAAACTTCATTAACAGCTAAACCAAACGTTTCCAATGTAAATTTCCACATTTATAGAGTGTAAAAAGGCATCCTGAAGCCTGGGAAGTCATTAATTTGATTGTCCAGTATTTCCCTTCTGAGATAATGCCTCACATAGCAAATGTGTACAGTGCGAGCTGAAAATGCATTTTCAGCACTAAAAAAACAAACTTTTATAACAGCTAAACTAAACGTTTCCAATGTAAATTTCCACCTTTATATAGTGTAAAAAGACATCCTGAAGCCTGGGCAGTCATTAATTTGATTGTCCAATATTTCCCTTATGAGATAATGCCTCTCATAGCAAATGTGTACAGCGCGAGCTGAAAATGCATTTACAGCACTAAAAAAACAAACTTTTATAACAGCTAAACTAAACGTTTCCAATGTAAATTTCCACCTTTATATAGTGTAAAAAGACATCCTGAAGCCTGGGCAGTCATTAATTTGATTGTCCAATATTTCCCTTATGAGATAATGCCTCTCATAGCAAATGTGTACAGCGCGAGCTGAAAATGCATTTACAGCACTAAAAACCCAAACTTTTATAACAGCTAAACCAAACGTTTCCAATGTAAATTTCCACCTTTATATAGTGTAGAAAGGCATCCTGAAGCCTGGAAAGTCATTAATTTGATTGTCCAGTATTTCCTTCATGAGATATTGCAACACTTAGAAAAGGTGTACAGCGCCAGCAGACAATGAATTTTCAGCACTAAAAAAACGAAACTTCATTAACAGCTAAACCAAACGTTTCCAATGTAAATTTCCACATTTATAGAGTGTAAAAATGCATCCTGAAGCCTGGGAAGTCATTAATTTGATTGTCCAGTATTTCCCTTATGAGATAATGCCTCACATAGCAAATGTGTACAGTGCAAGCTGAAAATGCATTTTCAGCACTAAAAAACCAAACTTTTATAACAGCTAAACCAAACGTTTCCAATGTAAATTTCCACCTTTATATAGTGTAAAAAGACATCCTGAAGCCTGGGCAGTCATTAATTTGATTGTCCAATATTTCCCTTATGAGATAATGCCTCTCATAGCAAATGTGTACAGCGCGAGCTGAAAATGCATTTACAGCACTAAAAAACCAAACTTTTATAACAGCTAAACCAAACGTTTCCAATGTAAATTTCCACCTTTATATAGTGTAGAAAGGCATCCTGAAGCCTGGAAAGTCATTAATTTGATTGTCCAGTATTTCCTTCATGAGATATTGCAACACTTAGAAAAAGTGTACAGCGCCAGTAGACAATGAATTTTCAGCACTAAAAAAACGAAACTTCATTAACAGCTAAACTAAACGTTTCCAATGTAAATTTCCACCTTTATATAGTGTAAAAAGACATCCTGAAGCCTGGGCAGTCATTAATTTGATTGTCCAATATTTCCCTTATGAGATAATGCCTCTCATAGCAAATGTGTACAGCGCGAGCTGAAAATGCATTTACAGCACTAAAAAACCAAACTTTTATAACAGCTAAACCAAACGTTTCCAATGTAAATTTCCACCTTTATATAGTGTAGAAAGGCATCCTGGAGCCTGGAAAGTCATTAATTTGATTGTCCAGTATTTCCTTCATGAGATATTGCAACACTTAGAAAAAGTGTACAGCGCCAGCAGACAATGAATTTTCAGCACTAAAAAAACCAAACTTTTATAACAGCTAAACCAAACGTTTCCAATGTAAATTTCCACCTTTATATAGTGTAAAAAGACATCCTGAAGCCTGGGCAGTCATTAATTTGATTGTCCAGTATTTCCCTTATGAGATAATGCCTCACATAGCAAATGTGTACAGCGCGAGCTGAAAATGCATTTACAGCACTAAAAAAACAAACTTTTATAACAGCTAAACCAAACGTTTCCAATGTAAATTTCCACCTTTATATAGTGTAAAAAGGCATCCTGAAGCCTGGGAAGTCATTAATTTGATTGTCCAGTATTTCCTACATGAGATATTGCAAAACTTAGAAAAAGTGTACAGCGCCAGCAGACAATGAATTTTCAGCACTAAAAAAACGAAACTTCATTAACAGCTAAACCAAACGTTTCCAATGTAAATTTCCACATTTATAGAGTGTAAAAAGGCATCCTGAAGCCTGGGAAGTCATTAATTTGATTGTCCAGTATTTCCCTTATGAGATAATGCCTCACATAGCAAATGTGTACAGCGCGAGCTGAAAATGCATTTACAGCACTAAAAAACCAAACTTTTATATCAGCTAAACCAAACGTTTCCAATGTAAATTTCCACCTTTATATAGTGTAGAAAGGCATCCTGAAGCCTGGAAAGTGATTAATTTGATTGTCCAGTATTTCCTTCATGAGATATTGCAACACTTAGAAAAAGTGTACAGCGCCAGCAGACAATGAATTTTCAGCACTAAAAAACCGAAACTTCATTAACAGCTAAACTAAACGTTTCCAATGTAAATTTCCACCTTTATATAGTGTAAAAAGACATCCTGAAGCCTGGGCAGTCATTAATTTGATTGTCCAATATTTCCCTTATGAGATAATGCCTCTCATAGCAAATGTGTACAGCGCGAGCTGAAAATGCATTTACAGCACTAAAAAACCAAACTTTTATAACAGCTAAACCAAACGTTTCCAATGTAAATTTCCACCTTTATATAGTGTAGAAAGGCATCCTGAAGCCTGGAAAGTCATTAATTTGATTGTCCAGTATTTCCTTCATGAGATATTGCAACACTTAGAAAAAGTGTACAGCGCCAGCAGACAATGAATTTCCAGCACTAAAAAAACGAAACTTCATTAACAGCTAAACTAAACGTTTCCAATGTAAATTTCCACCTTTATATAGTGTAAAAAGACATCCTGAAGCCTGGGCAGTCATTAATTTGATTGTCCAATATTTCCCTTATGAGATAATGCCTCTCATAGCAAATGTGTACAGCGCGAGCTGAAAATGCATTTACAGCACTAAAAAACCAAACTTTTATAACAGCTAAACTAAACGTTTCCAATGTAAATTTCCACCTTTATATAGTGTAGAAAGGCATCCTGAAGCCTGGAAAGTCATTAATTTGATTGTCCAGTATTTCCTTCATGAGATATTGCAACACTTAGAAAAAGTGTACAGCGCCAGCAGACAATGAATTTTCAGCACTAAAAAAACGAAACTTCATTAACAGCTAAACCAAACGTTTCCAATGTAAATTTCCACATTTATAGAGTGTAAAAAGGCATCCTGAAGCCTGGGAAGTCATTAATTTGATTGTCCAGTATTTCCCTTATGAGATAATGCCTCACATAGCAAATGTGTACAGTGCGAGCTGAAAATGCATTTTCAGCACTAAAAAACCAAACTTTTATAACAGCTAAACCAAACGTTTCCAATGTAAATTTCCACCTTTATATAGTGTAAAAAGACATCCTGAAGCCTGGGCAGTCATTAATTTGATTGTCCAGTATTTCCCTTATGAGATAATGCCTCACATAGCAAATGTGTACAGCGCGAGCTGAAAATGCATTTACAGCACTAAAAAAACAAACTTTTATAACAGCTAAACTAAACGTTTCCAATGTAAATTTCCACCTTTATATAGTGTAAAAAGACATCCTGAAGCCTGGGCAGTCATTAATTTGATTGTCCAATATTTCCCTTATGAGATAATGCCTCTCATAGCAAATGTGTACAGCGCGAGCTGAAAATGCATTTACAGCACTAAAAACCCAAACTTTTATAACAGCTAAACCAAACGTTTCCAATGTAAATTTCCACCTTTATATAGTGTAGAAAGGCATCCTGAAGCCTGGAAAGTCATTAATTTGATTGTCCAGTATTTCCTTCATGAGATATTGCAACACTTAGAAAAGGTGTACAGCGCCAGCAGACAATGAATTTTCAGCACTAAAAAATCGAAACTTCATTAACAGCTAAACCAAACGTTTCCAATGTAAATTTCCACCTTTATATAGTGTAGAAAGGCATCCTGAAGCCTGGAAAGTCATTAATTTGATTGTCCAGTATTTCCTTCATGAGATATTGCAACACTTAGAAAAGGTGTACAGCGCCAGCAGACAATGAATTTTCAGCACTAAAAAAACGAAACTTCATTAACAGCTAAACCAAACGTTTCCAATGTAAATTTCCACATTTATAGAGTGTAAAAAGGCATCCTGAAGCCTGGGAAGTCATTAATTTGATTGTCCAGTATGTCCCTTATGAGATAATGCCTCACATAGCAAATGTGTACAGTTCGAGCTGAAAATGCATTTACAGCACTAAAAAACCAAACTTTTATAACAGCTAAACCAAACGTTTCCCATGTAAATTTCCACCTTTATATAGTGTAGAAAGGCATCCTGAAGCCTGGAAAGTCATTGATTTGATTGTCCAGTATTTCCTTCATGAGATATTGCAACACTTAGAAAAAGTGTACAGCGCCAGCAGACAATGAATTTTCAGCACTAAAAAAACGAAACTTCATTAACAGCTAAACTAAACGTTTCCAATGTAAATTTCCACCTTTATATAGAGTAAAAAGACATCCTGAAGCCTGGGCAGCCATTTATTTGATTGTCCAATATTTCCTTCATGAGATATTGCAACACTTAGAAAAAGTGTCCAGCGCCAGCAGACAATGAATTTTCAGCACTAAAAAAACGAAACTTCATTAACAGCTAAACTAAACGTTTCCAATGTAAATTTCCACCTTTATATAGTGTAGAAAGGCACCCTGAAGCCTGGAAAGTCATTAATTTGATTGTCCAGTATTTCCTTCATGAGATATTGCAACACTTAGAAAAAGTGTCCAGCGCCAGCAGACAATGAATTTTCAGCACTAAAAAAACGAAACTTCATTAACAGCTAAACCAAACGTTTCCAATGTAAATTTCCACATTTATAGAGTGTAAAAAGGCATCCTGAAGCCTGGGAAGTCATTAATTTGATTGTCCAGTATTTCCCTTATGAGATAATGCCTCACATAGCAAATGTGTACAGTGCGAGCTGAAAATGCATTTTCAGCACTAAAAAACCAAACTTTTATAACAGCTAAACCAAACGTTTCCAATGTAAATTTCCACCTTTATATAGTGTAAAAAGACATCCTGAAGCCTGGGCAGTCATTAATTCGATTGTCCAATATTTCCTTTATGAGATAATGCCTCTCATAGGCAAATGTATACAGCGCGAGCTGAAAATGCATTTACAGCACTAAAAAACCAAACTTTTATAACAGCTAAACCAAACTTTCCAATGTAAATTTCCACCTTTATATAGTGTAAAAAGGCATCCTGAAGCCTGGGAAGTCATTAATTTGATTGTCCAGTATTTCCCTTATGAGATAATGCCTCACATAGCAAATGTGTACAGTGCGAGCTGAAAATGCATTTTCAGCACTAAAAAAACGAAACTTCATTAACAGCTAAACCAAACGTTTCCAATGTAAATTTCCACATTTATAGAGTGTAAAAAGGCATCCCGAAGCCTGGGAAGTCATTAATTTGATTGTCCAGTATTTCCCTTATGAGATAATGCCTCACATAGCAAATGTGTACAGTGCGAGCTGAAAATGCATTTTCAGCACTAAAAAACCAAACTTTTATAACAGCGAAACCAAACGTTTCCAATGTAAATTTCCACCTTTATATAGTGTAAAAAGACATCCTGAAGCCTGGGCAGTCATTAATTTGATTGTCCAAAATTTCCCTTATGAGATAATGCCTCTCATAGCAAATGTGTACAGCGCGAGCTGAAAATGCATTTACAGCACTAAAAAACCAAACTTTTATAACAGCTAAACCAAACGTTTCCAATGTAAATTTCTACCTTTATATAGTGTAGAAAGGCATCCTGAAGCCTGGAAAGTCATTAATTTGATTGTCCAGTATTTCCTTCATGAGATATTGCAACACTTAGAAAAAGTGTACAGCGCCAGCAGACAATGAATTTTCAGCACTAAAAAAACGAAACTTCATTAACAGCTAAACTAAACGTTTCCAATGTAAATTTCCATCTTTATATAGTGTAAAAAGACATCCTGAAGCCTGGGCAGTCATTAATTTGATTGTCCAATATTTCCCTTATGAGATAATGCCTCTCATAGCAAATGTGTACAGCGCGAGCTGAAAATGCATTTACAGCACTAAAAAACCAAACTTTTATAACAGCTAAACCAAACGTTTCCAATGTAAATTTCCACCTTTATATAGTGTAGAAAGGCATCCTGAAGCCTGGAAAGTCATTAATTTGATTGTCCAGTATTTCCTTCATGAGTTATTGCAACACTTAGAAAAAGTGTACAGCGCCAGCAGACAATGAATTTTCAGCACTAAAAAAACGAAACTTCATTAACAGCTAAACCAAACGTTTCCAATGTAAATTTCCACATTTATAGAGTGTAAAAAGGCATCCTGAAGCCTGGGAAGTCATTAATTTGATTGTCCAGTATTTCCCTTATGAGATAATGCCTCACATAGCAAATGTGTACAGTGCGAGCTGAAAATGCATTTTCAGCACTAAAAAACCAAACTTTTATAACAGCTAAACCAAACGTTTCCAATGTAAATTTCCACCTTTATATAGTGTAAAAAGACATCCTGAAGCCTGGGCAGTCATTAATTTGATTGTCCAGTATTTCCCTTATGAGATAATGCCTCACATAGCAAATGTGTACAGCGCGAGCTGAAAATGCATTTACAGCACTAAAAAAACAAACTTTTATAACAGCTAAACTAAACGTTTCCAATGTAAATTTCCACCTTTATATAGTGTAAAAAGACATCCTGAAGCCTGGGCAGTCATTAATTTGATTGTCCAATATTTCCCTTATGAGATAATGCCTCTCATAGCAAATGTGTACAGCGCGAGCTGAAAATGAATTTTCGGGACTAAAAACCCAAACTTTTATAACAGCTAAACCAAACGTTTCCAATGTAAATTTCCACCTTTATATAGTGTAGAAAGGCATCTTGAAGCCTGGAAAGTCATTAATTTGATTGTCCAGTATTTCCTTCATGAGATATTGCAACACTTAGAAAAGGTGTACAGCGCCAGCAGACAATGAATTTTCAGCACTAAAAAACGAAACTTCATTAACAGCTAAACCAAACGTTTCCAATGTAAATTTCCATATTTATAGAGTGTAAAAAGGCATCCTGAAGCCTGGGAAGTCATTAATTTGATTGTCCAGTATTTCCCTTATGAGATAATGCCTCACATAGCAAATGTGTACAGTGCGAGCTGAAAATGCATTTTCAGCACTAAAAAACCAAACTTTTATAACAGCTAAACCAAACGTTTCCAATGTAAATTTCCACCTTTATATAGTGTAAAAAGACATCCTGAAGCCTGGGCAGTCATTAATTCGATTGTCCAATATTTCCTTTATGAGATAATGCCTCTCATAGCAAATGTGTACAGCGCGAGCTGAAAATGCATTAACAGCACTAAAAAACCAAACTTTTATAACAGCTAAACCAAACGTTTCCAATGTAAATTTTCACCTTTATATAGTGTAAAAAGGCATCCTGAAGCCTGGAAAGTCATTAATTTGATTGTCCAGTATTTCCTTCATGAGATAATGCCTCACATAGCAAATGTGTACAGTGCGAGCTGAAAATGCATTTTCAGCACTAAAAAACCAAACTTTTATAACAGCTAAACCAAACGTTTCCAATGTAAATTCCACCTTTATATAGTGTAAAAAGACATCCTGAAGCCTGGGCAGTCATTAATTTGATTGTCCAATATTTCCCTTATGAGATAATGCCTCTCATAGCAAATGTGTACAGCGCGAGCTGAAAATGCATTTACAGCACTAAAAAACCAAACTTTTATAACAGCTAAACCAAACGTTTCCAATGTAAATTTCCACCTTTATATAGTGTAGAAAGGCATCCTGAAGCCTGGAAAGTCATTAATTTGATTGTCCAGTATTTCCTTCATAAGATATTGCAACACTTAGAAAAAGTGTACAGCGCCAGGAGACAATGAATTTTCAGCACTAAAAAACCGAAACTTCATTAACAGCTAAACTAAACGTTTCCAATGTAAATTTCCACCTTTATATAGTGTAAAAAGACATCCTGAAGCCTGGGCAGCCATTAATTTGATTGTCCAATATTTCCCTTATGAGATAATGCCTCTCATAGCAAATGTGTACAGCGCGAGCTGAAAATGCATTTACAGCACTAAAAAACCAAACTTTTATAACAGCTAAACCAAACGTTTCCAATGTAAATTTCCACCTTTATATAGTGTAAAAAGACATCCTGAAGCCTGGGCAGTCATTAATTTGATTGTCCAGTATTTCCCTTATGAGATAATGCCTCACATAGCAAATGTGTACAGCGCGAGCTGAAAATGCATTTACAGCACTAAAAAAACAAACTTTTATAACAGCTAAACTAAACGTTTCCAATGTAAATTTCCACCTTTATATAGTGTAAAAAGACATCCTGAAGCCTGGGCAGCCATTAATTTGATTGTCCAATATTTCCCTTATGAGATAATGCCTCTCATAGCAAATGTGTACAGCGCGAGCTGAAAATGCATTTACAGCACTAAAAAAACAAACTTTTATAACAGCTAAACCAAACGTTTCCAATGTAAATTTCCACCTTTATATAGTGTAGAAAGGCATCCTGAAGCCTGGAAAGTCATTAATTTGATTGTCCAGTATTTCCTTCATGAGATATTGCAACACTTAGAAAAAGTGTACAGCGCCAGCAGACAATGAATTTTCAGCACTAAAAAAACGAAACTTCATTAACAGCTAAACCAAACGTTTCCAATGTAAATTTCCACATTTATAGAGTGTAAAAAGGCATCCTGAAGCCTGGGAAGTCATTAATTTGATTGTCCAGTATTTCCCTTATGAGATAATGCCTCACATAGCAAATGTGTACAGTGCGAGCTGAAAATGCATTTTCAGCACTAAAAAACCAAACTTTTATAACAGCTAAACCAAACGTTTCCAATGTAAATTTCCACCTTTATATAGTGTAAAAAGACATCCTGAAGCCTGGGCAGTCATTAATTTGATTGTCCAGTATTTCCCTTATGAGATAATGCCTCACATAGCAAATGTGTACAGTGCGAGCTGAAAATGCATTTTCAGCACGAAAAAAACCAAACTTTTATAACAACTAAACCAAACGTTTCCAATGTAAATTTCCACCTTTATATAGTGTAAAAAGACATCCTGGAGCCTGGGCAGTCATTAATTTGATTGTCCAATATTTCCCTTATGAGATAATGCCTCTCATAGCAAATGTGTACAGCGCGAGCTGAAAATGCATTTACAGCACTAAAAAAACAAACTTTTATAACAGCTAAACCAAACGTTTCCAATGTACATTTCCACCTTTATATAGTGTAGAAAGGCATCCTGAAGCCTGGAAAGTCATTAATTTGATTGTCCAGTATTTCCTTCATGAGATATTGCAACACTTAGAAAAAGTGTACAGCGCCAGCAGACAATGAATTTTCAGCACTAAAAAAACGAAACTTCATTAACAGCTAAACTAAACGTTTCCAATGTAAATTTCCACCTTTATATAGTGTAAAAAGACATCCTGAAGCCTGGGCAGTCATTAATTTGATTGTCCAATATTTCCCTTATGAGATAATGCCTCTCATAGCAAATGTGTACAGCGCGAGCTGAAAATGCATTTACAGCACTAAAAAACCAAACTTTTATAACAGCTAAACCAAACGTTTCCAATGTAAATTTCCACCTTTATATAGTGTAGAAAGGCATCCTGAAGCCTGGAAAGTCATTAATTTGATTGTCCAGTATTTCCTTCATGAGATATTGCAATACTTAGAAAAAGTGTACAGCGCCAGCAGACAATGAATTTTCAGCACAAAAAAAACGAAACTTCATTAACAGCTAAACCAAACGTTTCCAATGTAAATTTCCACATTTATAGAGTGTAAAAAGGCATCCTGAAGCCTGGGAAGTCATTAATTTGATTGTCCAGTATTTCCCTTATGAGATAATGCCTCACATAGCAAATGTGTACAGTGCGAGCTGAAAATGCATTTTCAGCACTAAAAAACCAAACTTTTATAACAGCTAAACCAAACGTTTCCAATGTAAATTTCCACCTTTATATAGTGTAAAAAGACATCCTGAAGCCTGGGCAGTCATTAATTTGATTGTCCAGTATTTCCCTTATGAGATAATGCCTCACATAGCAAATGTGTACAGCGCGAGCTGAAAATGCATTTACAGCACTAAAAAAACAAACTTTTATAACAGCTAAACTAAACGTTTCCAATGTAAATTTCCACCTTTATATAGTGTAAAAAGACATCCTGAAGCCTGGGCAGTCATTAATTTGATTGTCCAATATTTCGCTTATGAGATAATGCCTCTCATAGCAAATGTGTACAGCGCGAGCTGAAAATGCATTTACAGGACTAAAAACCCAAACTTTTATAACAGCTAAACCAAACGTTTCCAATGTAAATTTCCACCTTTATATAGTGTAGAAAGGCATCTTGAAGCCTGGAAAGTCATTAATTTGATTGTCCAGTATTTCCTTCATGAGATATTGCAACACTTAGAAAAGGTGTACAGCGCCAGCAGACAATGAATTTTCAGCACTAAAAAAACGAAACTTCATTAACAGCTAAACCAAACGTTTCCAATGTAAATTTCCACATTTATAGAGTGTAAAAAGGCATCCTGAAAGCCCCGGAAGTCATTAATTTGATTGTCCAGTATTTCCCTTATGAGATAATGCCTCACATAGCAAATGTGTACAGTGCGAGCTGAAAATGCATTTTCAGCACTAAAAAACCAAACTTTTATAACAGCTAAACCAAACGTTTCCAATGTAAATTTCCACCTTTATATAGTGTAAAAAGACATCCTGAAGCCTGGGCAGTCATTAATTCGATTGTCCAATATTTCCTTTATGAGATAATGCCTCTCATTGCAAATGTTTACAGCGCGAGCTGAAAATGCATTTACAGCACTAAAAAACCAAACTTTTATAACAGCTAAACCAAACGTTTCCAATGTAAATTTCCACCTTTATATAGTGTAAAAAGGCATCCTGAAGCCTGGAAAGTCATTAATTTGATTGTCCAGTATTTCCCTTATGAGATAATGCCTCACATAGCAAATGTGTACAGTGCGAGCTGAAAATGCATTTTCAGCACTAAAAAACCAAACTTTTATAACAGCTAAACCAAACGTTTCCAATGTAAATTCCACCTTTATATAGTGTAAAAAGACATCCTGAAGCCTGGGCAGTCATTAATTTGATTGTCCAATATTTCCCTTTTGAGATAATGCCTCTCATAGCAAATGTGTACAGCGCGAGCTGAAAATGCATTTACAGCACTAAAAAACCAAACTTTTATAACAGCTAAACCAAACGTTTCCAATGTAAATTTCCACCTTTATATAGTGTAGAAAGGCATCCTGAAGCCTGGAAAGTCATTAATTTGATTGTCCAGTATTTCCTTCATGAGATATTGCAACACTTAGAAAAAGTGTACAGCGCCAGGAGACAATGAATTTTCAGCACTAAAAAACCGAAACTTCATTAACAGCTAAACTAAACGTTTCCAATGTAAATTTCCACCTTTATATAGTGTAAAAAGACATCCTGAAGCCTGGGCAGCCATTAATTTGATTGTCCAATATTTCCCTTATGAGATAATGCCTCTCATAGCAAATGTGTACAGCGCGAGCTGAAAATGCATTTACAGCACTAAAAAACCAAACTTTTATAACAGCTAAACCAAACGTTTCCAATGTAAATTTCCACCTTTATATAGTGTAAAAAGACATCCTGAAGCCTGGGCAGTCATTAATTTGATTGTCCAATATTTCCCTTATGAGATAATGCCTCTCATAGCAAATGTGTACAGCGCGAGCTGAAAATGCATTTACAGCACTAAAAAACCAAACTTTTATAACAGCTAAACCAAACGTTTCCAATGTAAATTTCTACCTTTATATAGTGTAGAAAGGCATCCTGAAGCCTGGAAAGTCATTAATTTGATTGTCCAGTATTTCCTTCATGAGATATTGCAACACTTAGAAAAAGTGTACAGCGCCAGCAGACAATGAATTTTCAGCACTAAAAAAACGAAACTTCATTAACAGCTAAACTAAACGTTTCCAATGTAAATTTCCACCTTTATATAGTGTAAAAAGACATCCTGAAGCCTGGGCAGTCATTAATTTGATTGTCCAATATTTCCCTTATGAGATAATGCCTCTCATAGCAAATGTGTACAGCGCGAGCTGAAAATGCATTTACAGCACTAAAAAACCAAACTTTTATAACAGCTAAACCAAACGTTTCCAATGTAAATTTCCACCTTTATATAGTGTAAAAAGACATCCTGAAGCCTGGGCAGTCATTAATTTGATTGTCCAATATTTCCCTTATGAGATAATGCCTCTCATAGCAAATGTGTACAGCGCGAGCTGAAAATGCATTTACAGCACTAAAAAACCAAACTTTTATAACAGCTAAACCAAACGTTTCCAATGTAAATTTCCACCTTTATATAGTGTAGAAAGGCATCCTGAAGCCTGGAAAGTCATTAATTTGATTGTCCAGTATTTCCTTCATGAGATATTGCAACACTTAGAAAAAGTGTACAGCGCCAGCAGACAATGAATTTTCAGCACTAAAAAAACGAAACTTCATTAACAGCTAAACCAAACGTTTCCAATGTAAATTTCCACATTTATAGAGTGTAAAAAGGCATCCTGAAGCCTGGGAAGTAATTAATTTGATTGTCCAGTATTTCCCTTATGAGATAATGCCTCACATAGCAAATGTGTACAGTGCGAGCTGAAAATGCATTTTCAGCACTAAAAAACCAAACTTTTATAACAGCTAAACCAAACGTTTCCAATGTAAATTTCCACCTTTATATAGTGTAAAAAGACATCCTGAAGCCTGGGCAGTCATTAATTTGATTGTCCAGTATTTCCCTTATGAGATAATGCCTCACATAGCAAATGTGTACAGCGCGAGCTGAAAATGCATTTACAGCACTAAAAAAACAAACTTTTATAACAGCTAAACTAAACGTTTCCAATGTAAATTTCCACCTTTATATAGTGTAAAAAGACATCCTGAAGCCTGGGCAGTCATTAATTTGATTGTCCAATATTTCGCTTATGAGATAATGCCTCTCATAGCAAATGTGTACAGCGCGAGCTGAAAATGCATTTACAGGACTAAAAACCCAAACTTTTATAACAGCTAAACCAAACGTTTCCAATGTAAATTTCCACCTTTATATAGTGTAGAAAGGCATCTTGAAGCCTGGAAAGTCATTAATTTGATTGTCCAGTATTTCCTTCATGAGATATTGCAACACTTAGAAAAGGTGTACAGCGCCAGCAGACAATGAATTTTCAGCACTAAAAAAACGAAACTTCATTAACAGCTAAACCAAACGTTTCCAATGTAAATTTCCACATTTATAGAGTGTAAAAAGGCATCCTGAAAGCCTGGGAAGTCATTAATTTGATTGTCCAGTATTTCCCTTATGAGATAATGCCTCACATAGCAAATGTGTACAGTGCGAGCTGAAAATGCATTTTCAGCACTAAAAAACCAAACTTTTATAACAGCTAAACCAAACGTTTCCAATGTAAATTTCCACCTTTATATAGTGTAAAAAGACATCCTGAAGCCTGGGCAGTCATTAATTCGATTGTCCAATATTTCTTTTATGAGATAATGCCTCTCATAGCAAATGTGTACAGCGCGAGCTGAAAATGCATTTACAGCACTAAAAAACCAAACTTTTATAACAGCTAAACCAAACGTTTCCAATGTAAATTTCCACCTTTATATAGTGTAAAAAGGCATCCTGAAGCCTGGAAAGTCATTAATTTGATTGTCCAGTATTTCCTTCATGAGATAATGCCTCACATAGCAAATGTGTACAGTGCGAGCTGAAAATGCATTTTCAGCACTAAAAAACCAAACTTTTATAACAGCTAAACCAAACGTTTCCAATGTAAATTCCACCTTTATATAGTGTAAAAAGACATCCTGAAGCCTGGGCAGTCATTAATTTGATTGTCCAATATTTCCCTTTTGAGATAATGCCTCTCATAGCAAATGTGTACAGCGCGAGCTGAAAATGCATTTACAGCACTAAAAAACCAAACTTTTATAACAGCTAAACCAAACGTTTCCAATGTAAATTTCCACCTTTATATAGTGTAAAAAGGCATCCTGAAGCCTGGAAAGTCATTAATTTGATTGTCCAGTATTTCCTTCATGAGATAATGCCTCACATAGCAAATGTGTACAGTGCGAGCTGAAAATGCATTTTCAGCACAAAAAACCAAACTTTTATAACAGCTAAACCAAACGTTTCCAATGTAAATTCCACCTTTATATAGTGTAAAAAGACATCCTGAAGCCTGGGCAGTCATTAATTTGATTGTCCAGTATTTCCCTTATGAGATAATGCCTCACATAGCAAATGTGTACAGTGCGAGCTGAAAATGCATTTTCAGCACTAAAAAAACCAAACTTTTATAACAGCTAAACCAAACGTTTCCAATGTAAATTTCCACCTTTATATAGTGTAAAAAGACATCCTGAAGCCTGGGCAGTCATTAATTTGATTGTCCAATATTTCCCTTATGAGATAATGCCTCTCATAGCAAATGTGTACAGCGCGAGCTGAAAATGCATTTACAGCACTAAAAAACCAAACTTTTATAACAGCTAAACCAAACGTTTCCAATGTAAATTTCCACCTTTATATAGTGTAGAAAGGCATCCTGAAGCCTGGAAAGTCATTAATTTGATTGTCCAGTATTTCCTTCATGAGATATTGCAACACTTAGAAAAAGTGTACAGCGCCAGCAGACAATGAATTTTCAGCACTAAAAAAAACGAAACTTCATTAACAGCTAAACTAAACGTTTCCAATGTAAATTTCCACCTTTATATAGTGTAAAAAGACATCCTGATGCCTGGGCAGTCATTAATTTGATTGTCCAATATTTCCCTTATGAGATAATGCCTCTCATAGCAAATGTGTACAGCGCGAGCTGAAAATGCATTTACAGCACTAAAAAACCAAACTTTTATAACAGCTAAACCAAAACTGGGTTTAGCTAGTCAGTAAAACACTCTTTATAGTGTAGCAACGTTAGTAACGCTAAATTCTTACCTAGTTTATGAGACGAGTGCTGTACTTGACTATTTTTTGTAATTTATTATTATTTTTTTTTTTAATGCTTTATAGAGCAAATTGCACCTATGACAGTTGTTATTACCACAGAAGCCATCTCAAATGGTTGCAAACTCTGAGGGTGACTTTGAACCGGAAGTCCCGCCTCAATCGTCATCTGATTGACAGCGGAATCCTGGAGCCAGAGAAGAGAAAAGAATCAGACACGAAGTTGAAGAAGCGAAAAAAAATAAACATCGAATCTTAAAGTTCTCGCAACGAGGGTGACTGTTGGGGTCTGGAGAAGTGACCGGGAGATGGGGAGCCCCGTATTTTGGTCTTGGTAAGAGGGTAACTCACTTGATGTTGACGAGGGAACCTATGCCGCTATGCTATATACCGTCGTGAGAAAACTACGGCCTGGGGGCCACATGCGGCCCGTTAAACGTTTTAATCCGGCCCGCCGAATTTGAAAAAAAAAAAAATAAACCTTGTTAATGTTTTATTTTCAAAATAGTGTGGTTTTTCAAAGACAAGCTTTTGTTCACTTTCATTTAAAATTAAATGTTTTTTTTTTCTCAGATGAGATGAGGTTACCAAAACACTCCATCCATCTGCTCCTGGTCCAGCCCCTCTGTCAAATTTTAGAACCCATTGTGGCCTGCCAATAAAAAAGTTTTCCCACCCCTGCTATATACTATAAACTATGTTAATGTCGTCAGGCCATTATAGAGTATTTCTTCTGACATTTTGAAGGAGAAATAATACTCAACGTTTTATTTTTTTATGATGTTTGAGGCATTCTGACTGAAATACAGTTAAATTGAGGTTACCAGTAGTCATTTCCATTACCTGTAAATGTAAATTAGAATGTAACTTACTACAGTGAACCCTCGGTTATCGCGGTTAATGGGGACCGAGACCACCCGCGAAAACTGAAAATCCGCGAAGTAGCGGCGCACCTTCAAAAATGCTTAAAAAAAAAAAGTGCGAAGTAGCGGCGCACCTTCAAAAATGCTTAAAAAAAAAAAGTGCGAAGTAGCGGCGCACCTTCAAAAATGCTTAAAAAAATAAATAAATAAAATAATATATATATATATATATATATATATATATATATATACGGGTAGAGAGAGAGAGGGTGAAATTCATGTTATAACAAAAAAAAAAATTATTAAAACATTTTTTTATTCCCCAGCCATTATTTTTGTATTTATTCAATTACTTCTTTTTGTATTTATTTAATTACTTCGACTTTTACCTGCTGGTACGCCGTCCGGTGTGCCCTGGCATTCTTCATTTATTTATTCATTTATTCATTCATAACTGACAGCCTCGCGCTCCGCTCATGCCCGGGCGGAAGGTGTTCCTCTTCGGCTTAACAACCACGCACGCCGGCCGGTCTCCTCCGGAGCTCTCGCACGGTCCCGAACGGAGCGAAATGTCACCCCGCTAGTGCCCGGGCGGAAGTTGTTCCTCTTCGGCTTAACTGCCACGCACGCTGGCCGGAGCTCTGGTACGGTCCGAACCGCGCGAAACGTCGCCCCAAATCGTGCCCGGGGGAACGTGCTCTTCTTTGTCCACTCTCCTCTTCGCCCACGTTCTTCTTCGGCGCACGCCGGCCGTCTAACCACTCCAGCGCCCCGTCGTGCCGCTCGGCGAAACTACAATGCCCCCGAATATTTTTTAGACCCGCGAAGCACTGAACCCGCGAAAGGTGAACCGCGAAGTAGCGAGGGTTCACTGTATTGCAGCCAGATACCTATAAAATGTCATTTAATTTGCACTGTTTTGATCGCCACTGTTTTGCTCATTGAACAACAAATGAAAAGATGAATCATACACAGTGTTTGTAAAGATAATTGTCAATGTTTTATTAAATGAAATTCCAATGTAAAATTGTGTAATATTGTGTTATATAATGGGTCTACAACATACATTTCTCACAGACAAGTAGAGCTTTTTCTCATGAAATGTGTTGAAAAAAAACTAACATTTGAACATTGTTTTGCGTTACAACATCCGTGTTTACTGGTCATAAATTATTAACTTAAGTTTAATATACACTACACGAGCTGGGTAGCCACCACGCCTCAACCACCATAACAAGTTCGCTAACCCTTTAAGTCGAACGAGGTAGCTAACATATCGGGTTCAATTTGTACCAAAAATATGCTGTTGTGCCTTGTGTCTCTGTATATGTCGTCATGACGTGTCATTTGACAAAGCCTTGTGTCGATGTTAGTTGTCGATGTAACAGTCTTTGTTAGATGTCAATGTATGTCTATGTTAGATCTCAATGTGTCGATGTTAGATGTCAATCTATGTGTCTATATTAGATGTGTTTATGTTAGATGTCTATGTAAATGTTTGTTAGATGTCGATGTGTGTAAGATGTCTATGTAAAGGTTGGTTAGATGTCGATGTCTATGTAAATGTTTATGATGGATGTCGATGTGTCTGTTAGATGTCCGTGTTTGTTAGATGTGATTGTAATGGTTTATGTTATAGACGTCAATGTAAGTGTCAATGTTAGATGCCCATGCATGTTTGTTAGATGTCGATATATGTGTCATTGTTACATTTCAACGTAAATGTTGTTCGTGCAAGTTTCCAGTCCTCCAGCCACGTGACATCATGCGCGTCAAAGTGATAACTCGTACATTTCACGGAGGGAAAAAAAACAGACACCATTGGTAGTTTTGACCGGGAAAAAAAAATCATTTATTTTTTTCGAACACCTCATGTCTCTTTCAGCGTAAGAATAAACATGACACGACCAAAATAAAATATACCAACACAGGCAAATATTTAAGGAGCACTCAAGAGATACACTTCAGCTCATTTAATCCCACCTATTTTTACTAACGCAAACCCTTCAATTCTAGCGCCCACAGAATAGTGTGCTATAATGCTATAAAAATATGGAGCCTTTACCTGACAGCGTTTGAATATAACTGAATTCCCATTGCTCACGAAAAACTGAGAAACTAAGAACAAACATTTCAAGCACAAGCTTGACTTGACTTCAACAGTTCTATTTTTTCTTTTGTGACAGCTCAGACATCAAAATAATGCTTTCCTTCTATAAAATAAAAACAGCATGACAAAAGGTGCTGAAATAAACTATATACGGAAGTGCGTGAGTGACAGTGTGTGCATGTGTTTTTGCAACGCATGTGTACACCCCGCCATACAAATTACACAATTCGTTGGGTATGTGGTATACACTTAAAAACAATTGCCTTGGAGCAAGTGAACACAACACGTCTCACACTGTATACATGCTGTAGAAGGGCTGGGCGATATGACCTCAAATCAATATCGCGAGAAATCGAGCAATTTTACCTCGATAACGATAAATGCACAATAAATTCCCACGTGGACTAAAATCAAAATAAATGCAGGAATTGCATATTGACTGTTTTTTTTATTGACCAACTGGTACACTTTACTTTCAATGAAAAATAAAAGTACAAAAATCATTTGTATGAACATTCCAAATAGCTTGCAGGGTTCGCGGTTAACTTTAAAAACTGCTTGCCCATAGGGCAAGTGCCACTAAAATTTGCCTTGCCCGAGTGGCCAAATTACTTGCCCGACTTGGGCAAGTGACAATTTTTTTTCTCTAAGAATAAAATGTTTATGGTTGTAAAATGTGCGCCACAAATGTAAATAAACATATAATCTGATAAGCATAAATTAATCTTGTTTTCATCGTCAACCATGAAACCCTACTCACAAGAGCAAATGTATCATCCTGTGCAGTTATTGAAAATGTTAATTGTAGTTTTAATAATTAACAAATCTGCATGTTAAATTGGGAAAATGATATTACAGCAATCCAGATGATCAATTTTAAGTCCAGGAGAGCGTATTAATTGAGGAATCACATGAGTAAATTATGAGTGTGGCAAATTTGTGTATTCCTTTAAGACCAGTGCCTGTGGTGCTGCCTCCATAAGTTTCATAGCATAAACAGAACACAGTCACTGACACTATGTCAGGTCACATCATGGAGCTAATGAATTAACAGCCAATAATCAAATATTACTCCCTTCCTTACTCACAACTGAATTGTCTACTTAAAAATATTCGAGCTATTTTAGTCATGTCAGAGGAATCCGAAATGTTCGGATTTGAACGAACTCGTCGCCAATTTTCGGCCAAAATATCGTAGGTTTTTGTTGTGTTTTTCAAACTTCAAATGAGGATGCTACGACAGCGAGTTCCAATACTGCGGGATTTATTGACGTCCACTTTAACTCGACATTCACTGAACTAACTGATCCCCGTAGCGCCCGCCCATTGCCCCCGATAAGGCCAATGGACCATACCAAAACATAAGGGGTTGTCTGGGTTAAACCATCACCATACAGTGCACACAAACAGATCACACCACCGTTTTCGTCAAAATTAAAGATATTTGGCTGCTTTAAAAAATGCTTGCCCGGTCGGGCAAGTTGCCCATAATTTTACCTTGCCCGTGGCCAAATTTCACTTGCCCCGGGCAATCGGGAAGCGGTTAACCGCGAACCCTGAGCTTGCTTTGCATGACTTGAACAATGTCACAAAGAAAAAGGGTACCTCTTGCGAAATCTTTTTCTGCAAATAGATTGCGCCAAGATGCTCTCATGATGTAAATAATGGCAAATAAAAAAACGCTAAATAAAATGAAAGAAAATGTCAATGCAAGCCAAATAAACAAGTGGGTATTATCGGGGAAAATGTGCCGTCTCGAGTACTCTGCTGCGCAGTCGCCACTTGTCATCTATGTAATGCACAGTTAGGCTCAATCAGGGATCCATGTTGCGACCCGACCACAAGTCGGATGTAGATGCAAAATGCTTGACATGTCTAAGCTCCCGGCCCGATGTAGTCCATATCGGGAAATACGGCTTTCATGAAGCGTTTAAATCCTGTGCGCGCCACGTAACTAGAGGAGCTTTATCTTTAGCTATGTGCTAAGCTATCGCGTCCACCTCTGAGACGTTCTCTCGTATGGTGTCGCCTCCGTTCATGGGCTGTTGTCACTTGTCGAACCTTGCTTCTCACTTTGAACTTTCAGCACAGCATGGTTGTGTTGTGGGTGGTGAGAAAGCTTCTGGATTTGAATCGCCAGCAACGAGAGCGACAGACGGGTGGAGTCACATGACTAGAGGCGCTGTAGCGGTCTTAAAGGGGCATGAACATTGCCGCAGACAAAAGGCTTTTCTTTTTTTATTCATCGAATTTACCGACATGGGCAAAATGATTTCGGTCATTGTAATAAATTTCGGTAACGGTAAATTTTCGGTTTATCGCCCAGCCCTATGCTGTAGCATGGCTTTTTTTGCCGTGGGTGTCAAATATTTTACTTTGTTTTCAGAGTGCTTACAGACCTCTTGGTTTTGCCTCAAAATAATTGTCTGCAAAGCAGTCTGTGCCATCCGCATCATTGATGTGCAGGAGTAGCTTGTTGGTAATAAATAGCTGCAAGAAGTCCGCTGTTTGCCGCAGCATCCAGTGGTCCAGCGCTCGCAGTGAAAGTCTTGTCTGGCAGCCCGAACCATCCCCAAACATTTCGAGATGCACGCCCACTAAATTCCAGAAATATAAACATGGACAAACTTGACATTCTTCCAGATTCTGTCTCTTTGCATTGTTTTGAAGTTACTCCTGCAACTTTTCCACTTCTTCGATCCTCCCCATTGTCTGAAAAAGAAGTGTATATTTTGATTTGAAATAATGACCTCAACATACCAATACATTTGTTTATCATCTGAACTGGATTATTTTGAAACAACATTTGGGTTGGACATCTGGGATTTGTTGTTGTGTATATTCAGAGTAATCCTTTTCTTGTATATAGCTAAAGCAATAGTCGCTGGCCTTGAAAATGGGTACAAGACTTGACCAAATTAAGATGCCATAAGGTCTAATTTGCCCCTTCTCTACCACAACTGATTTAGAGGCCATTAGTAACAGATTTGAGAAGACCACTTTTAAAGATATGAAGCCAGAGCTCGGCACCGGACCCATTTTAATTATTTATTATAATTTTAATGTATTATTGAGCAAATGACACAATATGTCAGTAGTGATTACCACAGAAGTCATGTCAAAATAGTGCAAATTCTGAGGTCGACTTCAAATCAGACAGGCGGAGACGAGCGCCAGAGAAGAGATGAGAATCAGAAGAGATGTTGAAGAAGCTAATAACAAAAAAAACAAAAAAACACATCAAATCTCCATGTAGTAGCAACGGGGATGGCTCATGGGGTCAGGAGAAGTGAGCGGGAGATGGGGAGTATGAGGTGCCGTTGGGGACAAAAGTCAGGAATCGCTTCACACTTCTGAAATGCACTCTTACACACCAGTGAAATTGTTGTTGCTCATGCATACTTATGAAACGCTATCATACATACGAGTGAAACGCTCTCATACACACTAGTGAAATAGTTGTTGCTCATACACTCGTCAAATGCGCTCATACACATAGGTGAAACATTCTCATACACACCAGTGAAAGGCGCTCAGGCACAATTGTGAAATTATTGTTATTCATAAATACAACTGAAACATGCTCATGCCCATACACGAGTGAAATGCTTTCATACAAACACCCACACTGTTGAAAATGCTGTCATGAACACAAGATCGCTTACAAATACTAAAATGTAAAAATTAATCATTTATTTAGCAGGGATGCATGGTGGGCGACTTGTTAGCACGATGGTCTCACAATGCAGAGGTCGCGGGATTGATTCCGGCTTTCCTGTTTGGAGTTTGCATGTTTCCCACACGCCTGCGTGGGTTCTCCGGTTTCCTCCCACATTCCAAACACATGCATGGCAGGTTGTTTGGACACCCTAAATTGGTGTGAGTGTGAGCGCGGATGGTTGTTTGTCTTTGTGTGACCTGCGATTGGCTGGCAACCAGTTTAGGGTGTACCCCACCTACTGCCCCAAGATAGCTGGGATAGGCTCCAGCACCCCCCGCAACCCTTGTGAGGAGAAGCCGTACAGATAATGGATGGTGGGATGGCATTCATAATGGACGGCCGCCACGGTGGGCGACTTGTGAGCACGATGGTCTCACAATGCAGAGGTTGTGGGATCGATTCCGGCTCCGGCCTTCCTGTGTAGAGTTTGCATGTTCTCCCAAGCCTGCGTAGTTTTCTCTGAGTTCGCCAGTTTCCTCGCACATTGCAAAAACATGCATCCATTTACTCTGATGCCAATGTTTTCTGTACCTTATGGCAGATTTTTCTCTTTGCCGAAGACTATTAGCACTTGTAGAGCGAGGACCTGTGCCACAGTCGTCAACTGCACCCTAAAATCTGATCATTTTGTATTTTAGACATTACACACTACACAGTTAAAGATGGTCCAAAAAAGAAAAATGGATTAATGTATTTCAACTTACATAATACTCTTTAAAGAGCTGACCAGCTCATTCCCAGAGGTACGTATTGGGGCGTATTGGTCGTCTTTACAGAAGACTCCAGGAGGTAACTCAGGTTTGACCTTCAGCCACAACAGAGTGTTGGGTGTGAGCGCTTCCAAGTCGTTGAGGTCGGAAGATGTCCTTGTGATAGGCCTGCTGTTTATAACTGCTTCAGCCTCACCAAGCAAGGTATATTGACTTTCTTCACCCGAAATTTGTTCTTTTACAGTGACATTCAGGATTTTTCTCACAGACCAAATAAGTCGCTCACAGCTTCCTCCGTGGTGGGAACCTGCTGGGGGATTGCTATGCCACTGAATACCTTTTTGCAGCAAGTGTTTCTCGATTTACTTAGTGTTCCATTCTTTGATTGATTTCTTCATTTCACTGTCAGCTGATCTAAAGTTGGTTCCGTTATCAGAATACATCTCTCTCACTTGTCCTCTTCTGACAAGAAATCTTCGGATTGCGTTGAGACAAGCATCTGTGTCACGTGAAGATGCAATTTCCAGATGTACGGCTCGTACAGCGAGACATGTAAAAATCACGCCGTATCTCTTTACTTGTCCTCTAACCCTACTTACTTAGAATGGACCAAAATAATCAACGCCAATTCTCTTGAAAGGCGGATCGTCAGGTAGCACTCTTCTGATGACTCTAGCAGCTCGAGGTATCCAAAACTGTTGATGCAGATTAGCCATCATGTGGTTCCTTCCAGCGTGAGCTGTAATCTCATGAATGTATCTCAGGACTAGCTTTGTGTTATGTGAATCCTTGGCAAGATGGCTTGCTGTTTTGCTGTTTCAGGCATGGCTGCGTGGCTCAACTGTCCACCAACCCTCATGACACCATCTTGAAGTACTATATTGAACTTGTAAAGTGGGCTACTTTTCTTCACCCTTTTTTGTTTTTCAAATATGGCTAAATCTTTTTTGAAACTTCGCCTTTGACAGTATTTCACAAGTTCTCTTTCTGCTTTATCCAAGTCGTCGCAGGTCAAATACTTTCCTTTGACAGTTCTCTTGAATAAATTCATCTTGCCTTCTTCACCTAATGTGATTAACTCCTTTCTATTTTCCTTTACTCTGTCAGTAAGTCTTTCAGCTTTAGAAACCAGGCTACGGCCTGCTTCAATGCTGTCCAAGACGAATAATGGTTCATCCACTGGCCCAGAGAATCTTTGGGCTACAGTGACTGAATTACATGCACTTGAGTCACTCATTTGACCTCCAGGTCATTAATTGGTAATTTGAAGTGGTTTTTGTGTTTAACTAAATTCCTGGACACTGCCTGATTTTTTTCAGAGCTGTACAACCACTAGAAAGGGTGGTTCCCACAATGTGAGTTTTGCTCAGGTGGCCCAACAATGTCACAAAAACAAGTAGGGGTGTGTGTGTGTGTTTGTATAAGCTACATGTTGGGGACCAACATCGGACAGCACACCCACTGTAGGGGACCAAAATTTTTGTGGGGACCAAAAATCTGGGCCCCACAAAAAAGAGCATTGAATTCAGTGATAAGAAGCTCAGGGGGAGGTCCTGTCAAAGTTTCAGGGCTTCCCAGGAAGGTCACAAAAACAAGACGAGTGTGCTAGAAATGTGTGTGCGGAAAAATTACTCAGGATCGCTGTCTAGTGGTCGGTCCCGGTACTGCACTTACGCACACTTCACACACTCGGCTGGTCTGCGCATGTGCAGGACAGTCTGCTTTATGTCAGGCAGCCACCCTCCCCTCCCCCACAGCCCAACCCGAAAAATTGAGATGTTAGTTAAGTATTTATTCCTATTATTGAGTGAGATTACATATTTTTACTTGGCAGCTGGCACAACAGCTAAGCTTGGAGCACAGTTATTGCAAAATAAAATAAATAAACAGTAACAACAATAACGATTGTTAATATTGTTATACTTTATAGCGTAACCTATTTATACTAATTTTCTGTATGCAATTTCAAGTGCAACTAATATAGTTGTGCATATAGATAGCCACCAAACTCCATACATTAGATAAAAATAAGAGCCACGATGTTAACCAATTAACAGTTCAAGAAAAAAGCAGACATCCAAGAACTTGCTTTGTTACTTTTGCGTGGCCAGAACTACAAACCCCAAAGCAGAGCAAACCCAAAACATCAGAGAAAGTACAATACTTTTGTCAAGGAGTGGTGCTGCTGCTTTGCGATCGCTGCCACCATAGTGAACGCGCTCCCACATTCGTGCACACGCACACATGCCACACACCTGTTTTCCACGTCCTGTCAGTCCACTCCGTCGGTCCGCATTTATTTCGTTGGTCAGCCATCACGGTTGGGTGCGCACTAGATCGCTGTTAAACCATCTTCTACGCCACAGTCCTCGTGTTCAACAAACATTTCTCCCGAATTCGCCTACCATGCACAACTCTCCACTTTCAAACCGAGCGCCGCTGTTACTTCCGGGTTTTTAGCGCCAAGCACTTGACGCTAGCGTGTGACGTCATGGCGAAATACTAGGTTTTAAAATAAAAATTTTCTTTTTTTTGTACAGTCTAAGTGCATGGGGTTATGATAGATCGAATGAGTATACCTTTATGTACTCACTAACATTTATGTTGATCATAAAATGTTGTTTTGATGAAGAAAACTGTTATTTTTTAGAATCAATTGGCTTAGGGCACTTGGGCAAACTACGGCCCGGGGGCCACTTGTGGCCCGTTAAACGTTTCAATCCAGCCCCCCAAACTTGAAAAAAATTAAATGAATAAGCCTTGTTAATGGTTTATTTTCTAAATACTGTGGTTTTTCAAAGACATATATATTGTTGTAATGCTTTTGTTCACTTTCGTTTAAAATTAAATGTATTTTAGGACTCATTGTGCCCCCCCCCTCCCAATCAAAAAGTTTGCCCATCCCTGGCATAGTGGATGGGCCGAGGAGTTTAAAAGGCACACATCATGCATTTTTCAGTCAGTTTTAGCCAGGGCTTGGTATGGGGAAGACCAGCTGGTTTACATGTAATCATTAAATTTTCCCAAGTTTTATTTAAGTTAATTGGACAAAACAAAAAAAACGCAATATTCTTCTGCCAGAGAGTATGTAATATTCTTCTGCCATTTTATTGTAGAGGGCCATTTTGAGCCCCTAACAATATTATTCAACCAAGAGATCATGAGTCGTCGCCCACTTACTTTCTGAAGTCAGCTGGGATGTCACGGCTGTGACCCTCGTGAGGATAAAGTGGTTCAGATGGAAAAGTAGGACTAAGGGCTTTTTCTCAGGTTTCCATGCGCAAATCCATGTATATTAGGTTAATTGGAGACTCTAAATTCTCTACTCATCAAATGACATTCGTGACCCTGATGGATAGATAAAATAGATTATTAATCTGCCATGGGAAGTCCAAGGTGTCTGGTAGAAAGAAATGCATTCATACACTCATTACACAGTCAACCAAGCAAAGACACAAAGCCTAGGGCAGGGGCGGGCAAACTTTTTGATTGGAGGACCACAATGGGTTCTAAAATATGACAGAGGGGCCGGACCAGGAGCAGATGGATGGAGTGTTTTGGAAACCTCACCTCATCTGAGAAAAAAAATACATTTAATTTTAAATGAAAGTGAATAAAAGCATTCCAACAATAATATTTGTCTTTGAAAACCACAGTGTTTAGAAAATAAAACATTAACAAGGTTTATTCATTAAATTTTTTTCAAGTTCGGCGGCCCGGATTAAAACTTAACGGGCCGCATGTGGCCCCCGGGCCGTAGTTTGCCCTCGCCTGGCCTAGGGCATAAACACATACATGTAATATCCAATCCGCTTATTCTCACAAGGATAGCGTGCTGGAGCCTACCCAGCTGTCAACGGACAGTAGGCGGGGCACACCCTGAAGTGGTTGCCAGCCAATCGCAGGGCACGCAAAGACGAACAACCATCTGCGCTCAAACTCACTCACAAATGCAACCTCCACACAGGAAAGCTGGGTCCCGGGATCGAACCCTGCACCTTGGGACTGCGAGCCGGATGTCCTAACCAGTCTTAACTCATTAAATACCAGCCATTTTCACTGGAGCAACCCGCTCAATCCCAGCGTTTTCCTGGGTTTTGACTAATATTGCAAGGCCCACAGAATATAGTATTCTAATGCTATATAGACATGGAGCACACCCGAAGAAAGATGAGACTCTCTTCTTTCAACAGAAAAAAATGTTTGTTCCTATCTTTTTCCATTCTTGAGCAATCGGCATTTGAAAATAGCTAAATTTCATGAAAACTCCAATCCCTGGGGAAAAAACTGAGAAAATGAGCTTTTTGTAAACTGATGCATTTTGACCATAATTTGAATTTTGACACTATTATTTATGGCTTTTATGACACCTCTAACATCTAAATAATGCATGCCTTCTATAAAATAACAAAAAAAAGCACAAAAAATGTTTTTGATAAAATAAATTTATTTGCACATAACACTAAACGACTGAACTGTTGAACTATGTACAAAAATGAAATACATCAGTGTCATACATACTTTTTTTTTGTGTGATATAAAATAAAACAGTTGCCTTGATGCAAGGGCACACAACATAGTTCACACCACATTCTTGTTTCACTCCGTTTGCCTTTGCACAAACAGACCCGACACTTTCGTTGTGGTCTGGCTTTGCTGGTCCGTGGAAAATAGGCGAGCTTGTGTTTGTCCACTGGGGTTTGTGTGAAAATAATTGTCTGGGAAGTGATTGCTGGCATCCGCGATGTGCTGCAGAAGCTCATCCGTGAGAAACAGCTGCAGGAAATCAGCTGGCTCCTCAGACTCCAAATGGGCAGCGGCATTCAGTGGTCCAGGGGTTGCTGTAAAGTCGATTTTCCTCGGTTGCCATCCAGTGTGACGCCATCCGGAACCACTGCTTCCTGATGCACAACCTGTAAATTACAGAAATACAAACAATTGGAAATATATATTTATTGCTGCATTTTATTGCTGGCGTGTGAAGTTTCATATTATAATTTACCTTTCTTTACACCAACAAGACGAGGAGGAACTTTCTTGCCGCGGGATGCACAATCTGTGAATTTTAGAAAGTATGCATGATTACCACACCATTCAGTATTGTTGTTTCCTCGTCGGGGAGGAGATGCGCTCGCGCGTAACTGCACATTTACGCGACATTTTCTGCCCGCAAGATGCATGATATGTACAATAAAAGCATGAGGGCTAAAACCACATGTTCAATGGTAACTTGCGAGCGTTTACTTCCTCGTCGGCGAGGACTTACGCTCGCGTGTAATTGTGCAATAGGCGCCCGGACGAGAAAGTCAGCGAGCAAGCTTGCGTCTAACTGCACATTTACGCGACATTTTCTGCCCGCAAGATGCATGATATGTACAATAAAAGCATGAGGGCTAAAACCACATGTTTAATGGTAACTTGCGAGCGTTTACTTCCTCGTCGGCGAGGACTTACGCTCGCGTGTAATTGTGCAATAGAGGCGGCCGGATGAGGAAGTCAGCGAGCAAGCTCGCGTCTAACTGCACATTTACGCGACATTTTCTGCCCGCAAGATGCATGATATGTACAATAAAAGCATGAGGGGTAAAACCACATGTTCAATGGTAACTTGCGAGCGCTTACCTCCTCGTTCGGGGGGATCTGGTGAGGACTCTCAGCTGCTTTGGCTATTGTCCGAAGGCAGGCGATGCAGGCCGCAAGGCACGCGCACCCTCTTTAGACGCAGTTTTGTTGTGACGACGACGAAGCGTCATCCTCTCAACCAAAGCGTCTCCATCGCCTTGATGCTTTTAGGAAGCTTTTTTTTTACAAAAAAGCATTCCTCGATCGTCATTTGCTTGGAGGATTTCATTGCTAACGCTACTAATGCGACTGCTGCTAGTGCTGCCGATGCTGCTGCTACCCACGCTGCTCTCCACACTTATAAGTCTACCCCAGGATCCCGCCCCCCCATTTGTACCTCTGGCGCAGATTCAAGGCGGATCTTTTGCACCTCTGCCCCCTGCTGGGTGATTTTTACATGATTCACAATGCGGACAAGGCTGATTCTCAGTCAGAGGTTGCATCAGACCCTTATGTACACTATGACGTAAAAAAGACAGGAAACGTACTTATACGTCTTTGGTAGAGGGCGCCATTGCATTAAAAGACGTCTTTGTACGTCTAAGGGAGTAAATGAGTTGAACAAAGTACAGGGTCCTTCACCTGACTACAGATGATCTTCTGGGGACTTTATTTGGTTTTAATCACTTTTGGGGTCTGTATCTATGCACACTCCCTGGTTTTGCTACCTTCCCGGGTACCACATACACACTGCTTAGTTTCTCTGCCTTCGTGGGTACCACATACATATTGCTTGGTTTCTCTGCCTTCCTGGGTACGACATACACACTGCCTGGTTTTGCTACCTTCCTGGGTACCAGTCACACAAACGTCAGACGACTCAGCACATACCGACTGTCTCAGCACTACACACTTTCACTCCAAGGCAGTGCTGTGAACCAACTTACTGACAAGAGGTAGTATTTAGAATTTTAAAAAGTGCTTGAAAGGTTTTGTTCATGTAAAACCAACAGATTATGACATTATTATTATTATTTAAATCAGTATTAAACAGCATCAGCATAGGTTAAAGATATTATACAGACTATATACGATAAAAAAATACTAAACCACCCTTGCTTTTCCGTCATTTCTTGTATAAGTTAACACACAGATGTATAACATTTGTTTATACAAATATAACGATTAAAAAGTAGCTGATTAGAGTTTTAATTTTGTATTCATTAATCTGTAATAAAAATGGACATATTTTGGTTAATAAAATTAACAAGAAATAAAAGTAAAGGGTGTTCTAATACTTTTTTCAAGATTGTCCTAACATACATTTAATGTTTACAGTATATGTCTTCGGAAGAAGCGCAGCATTAGATTTTTTTTTTTGTTCTCTCTCTTTGACTTCTGAATTTGAATTTCTGTCACAGATGTGCTTGAATTCTATTTTGGATGATTTGTGTTAAACTGCACAAATATTTGAAGAGCCATAGAATTCAAGAATCACACCAGTGCTGCTACTCCTCCGAACGGGTGAACGCCCTTGATTAACAACCTGCGTTGAGGTGGCTTTTGAGATTCGTGGTGTGGGAGAAAAATCTCTGAAGGCATTCTTAGACTTCAAGAGAGGGTCCACAATTTTCAAAGATTCACTTCCGTCTGAATCAGAGGCCTCACTTGTATCCGGAATATATTCATCTCCACTGTCATCTGAGTTGGAGTAATAATGCTTATCCATTCCAAAGTCAGCCTGTTTTTTTAATCTAAAAAACAACAACAACAACGAAATATAAAGGATAGAAGGCAGGAGACCAATAAAATATATGCAATTTGCTTGTAAGATTCCCTGAAATCTATATGGGTTGTTTACCTGTATACTTTTGGTCCTCCTGAGCCTTGGGATAGTAATATGGTCTGGGTCTGAGGCACAAAGTTCAGGGGCAGGATTTGACAATGATTCGTCAGAATCTGTGTCGTTATTCCAAGGAAGATTCAGCCCATATTTTTTGTCCAAGGGAGGAGACTGGGTTGCATCAGAGTCCAAGAGAAAATTGAGAACCCATTAAATACTTAATCCCCAGAGGAATCTGCACAGAAAAAGGTCTTAATTCTATTTGAAAAAAAAAAAAACTAAAATATTGATGAATGATATGACAAAATAATGTAATGACAAAATTAGAATGATTTTAGGAAATTATTTGCAAAACCAAAACATTGTGGTACGATAATAATGCATATAATTATTCTACGCAGCTATATTTAACAAAAACACTTAATTGACCGTAACAAAAAGCTCCCGGGAGGAAAACTACATTAAATGTTTTTTTAACAGGGCAGTGAAAATATTGGAAAATAAAAAAAATAATGAATAAAATAATATGAAAAAAGAATTCAATGTGTATCGATGGACCCATATGAAATACTTATATCGCTATGTACTTATCAGCCATATCGCCCAGCCCAATATGTAACTGCAACTTCAAAACCTCGGGCCATAACAGGATTGTAACATGGGATGCATATCTTCATTCCTAAATTTGTAGATCCCGAGGAGGCTGCTCAATGGTCCTGGTAATGTAAACCTCAACCAATTCGGTCACAGCCAATGTTCTCCATCCTTGTTAAGAAGTTTTGAAATGATTTAATAGATATACTATTGCAAACTATACCAGAATTTTATACATTTTAAACTTTTGATCACAATTTTACCTATTTTCTAAAAATCTGAAGAATCCACATGCCAAATCACCTGCTGTGGACACATAGGTTCTGTTCTGACAGATAATTCAGTTACAGGTTGTGTACTTAAAGCCAATAAGAGGGCAATGCAGCAGTCGACAGCCTGACGAAAGCTTAAGTCTCCCAATGAGAGAACTGTAGTGGCTGGTAGGTTCTTAGATTGTAACATAGTAAAGACATACACTACGCATAACTGTATATCATATGATGATGAGGGAAAATATTATTAGCTACGATTTATGTCCAGATATATTAGAAAACTTGTCCAACCAGCACAGGTCTATCTAACTGTAATTTTAACATCTCAAGACACGACAGGATGACCACATGATACGCATACCTCCTTTTCAGAGTCTGTCAAACCTTGAGAAGGCTGCTTCGATGTTCTGGTGGCATCAACCTCAGCCGATTCAGTCATTGTCGGTTGTCCTCCATCCTAATGAACAAGTTGAATATTAATTTAATGAATTAAAAAAAAGAAAATGGATCAGAATTTTACACATTTTAACGAACAAGTTCACGAATGAAACAAAACCAATTACTTTAGCGCATGACAATTAATCTTCAGTAGAGATATGTTGTGACTGATATTTCAGTCACAGGTTGTCTTTTGAACGCCACCAGGGCCGCAATGGAGCACAGGACAGCCAAAAGTCTTCTTGTCGGACAGCTGTAGTGGCTGGTAGGTTCTAAGATTATAACATAGTAAAGGCACATACAACTCCTAACTGTATTTCATATGATAATGAAGGAAAAGATGATTAGCTATGATTTATGTCAACAATAAAAATGGCTCTACGGGGTCCCCACGAACGCAAACCTGACAGTTGGGTGTCAGATGGCCAACATACCTGACTCGCAATTCAACTCAACTGGACCCCACAACACAAGAAAAAGCTGAGTGAGCCTCAAACCAGACATACACATTCACTGACAAATATCCTGTGACACCAGATATATTAGAAGTCTTGTCTAATCAGCACACGTCTATCTAACTGCAATTTTAACATCTCGAGACACGACAGGATGAGCACACGATACGCATACCTCCATTTCTGAGTCTGTAAAGCCTGGAGGAGGCTGCTTCGATGTTTTAGTAGCATCATAAATTTATTGAATTAATTATATTTGAGGTTGGATTAGATTTTTACACATTTTAAGCCTTAGCCACCCAAAACAAAACATAAGCTCATGAATGAAATAAAACTAATTAATTTCGCCCATGCCAATTAATCTTCTGTAGACACGTGTTGTGACCAGTGTTGTTTTTGGCAGGCATTTTAGATTTTGTCCAAGTCATTTGGACAAAGTGCTGATTTGTTTACATCACATTTAGTCATCCCAATTCGTTATAGTTTTAGTCCAGTTTTAGTCAACGAAAACTAAAAAAAGGGTTTTAGTCCAGTTTTAATCGACGGAAACGCAAAAAAAGTTTTACCCTAGTTTTCGTCAATTTATTCACAAAGGTTTTAGTCCAAGCGGCACGGTGGCCCAACTGGTTAGCATGATGGCCTCACAATATTGAGGTCGTAGGTACGATTCTGGCTCCGGCCTTCCTGCGTGGGTTTCCTCTGGGTAATCCGGTTTCCTCCCATATTCTTAAAACATGCATGGCAAGTTGCTTGGACACTCTAATTGCCCCGAGGCATGAGTGTGAGCGTGGATGGTTGTTCGTCTATGCATGTCCTGCGATTGGCTGGACACCAATTCAGGGTGTACCTCGCCTACTGCCGAAGACAGCTGGGATAGGCTCCAACACCCCCCGCGACCCTAGTGAGGAGAAGCGGTACAGATAACGGATGGATGGATGGATGGATGGGTTTAAGTCCATTTGAGTTAAAACAAGGCATTCAAGGTTTCCACCCAATAACAAAGACTTTTGGATGGACTACTAAGGATTCTTCATTACAAACAGAAAAAAGTGGCAACAGTGGAATCAATACTCACTGCTCCAAAATAAGCAGAGAAGCAAAACATTTTGTTGGGCAACTGTTGTGGCTTTATTTCACTAAAAGCAACATAAAATAATTTATGAACCACATGCTAACAATTTTGTCTAGTCAACGAAAAAAATTCATGTACATCACGTCATGTTTTCGTCATAAAAGAACCTCGTATAGCTTGTCATCGTCATTAAAAAAGGGGCGTTAACGAAGTATTTTCGTCATAGTCATCAGTGACGAAAACAACACTGGTTGTGACTGATATTTCAGTCCCAGGTTGTCTCCTGAACACCACCAATTGGGCAAGGGCGCGCAGGAAAGCCTGGGGTCTTCTATTTTTACAGTATAGAAAGGCTAAATATCAAATTGAAACAGTGTTTTATATCATGAATATACAGGGTTGGTGCTGGTTCTGGTAGGGAAACCACAACATAAAGATGTCCTTAATTAGTCCCACAATGGGGATATTTGCAATATGGCATATGATGGCCTAACAGGGCCACCGCCCAGAAAGGAGTAACGCAGAACTTTGTAATACTGTCACTCCCTGACCAGTTCGTTGTTCCTGCAGAGCCAAACTTTGACTCAGACCCACAAATTTGAATTACAGATAGTGGACAATGGAGAACTCCCCCAGTCAGTCATCATGTTCAACTTCCATAGAAACTTCACATACATTTATTAGATTGCCAAACTAATTGGAAACTACATCACCAGAACACCACAAGTGGGCTCTGTTATTGTACTTAAAGATGCATCTTACAAACCTGTTTTCTCCAAGGCCAGCTGGTCCATAGTCTTAAGTTATTTCTTCGCCAACATCAATGTCTCGGAGCGCAAACAGACAGAGGTGTGGTCTGTCCTCTGTTGTCATCTTCTTCATTTTACAGTTGGGGTGCATGTGGTCATCATTAACCAGTCTTCCCAGACTGCCATCTTCTTGAGCTGCATCAACACTTAAAATAGATTAAAAAAAAAAAAAACAATTATTCAATCAATGTCAGAAATTAATCTTTGAGACAATCTTGTGTACACAAAACATGAAAATTAGGAAATCCACAATTTTTAAATCTAAATCAAATCATACAAGAAATTTCTATTGGAATCAGACCCTATTAACAGCTTGTCTTTGAGACTTCATGATCTATATTTTCATTTGTACAGATTCAACGCATGAATAAAAGTAATTATACATTTTTGCTTAGAGAATGATTTTTCCCCTAACACTTATGGGATGAGTATGTGTTTATTTTTTTTAAATAAAAACAAAAATAAGATAACATCTCAATCTTTGCCTCACCTCCAAGTTTTTTCTTGCCGGCGGAAGTCAAACAAAAAGACAGTGCCTCTTCCATCCATCTTCCTGCGTTGAGATTCATCAGAATCTATCAATTTTCCTCTGTACTCCATAATAAAGAATAAAGTCGTCTTTCCTGAAAGGGGCCTTGGTAAATACTCCTCGACCTAGTTAACAGGGAAATCAAGTTAGCTTCGTCATATTTTTAAGCACACAAATAAGGAGTCATCATATTCATTTGGGCCACTATACTAATGTAGGGTGGTTTGAAACATTGCTTCTTGTGAGGGATAGAGCAGAGCCCTTCTTTATGATTTTAAAGGAACAGACCAGCCAAAATTCATTTTCCAGCATTGCATTAGCCAGTATGTATTAGGACTGAAAGTACAAATGTCAATTGCACCTGGTTACGTAAAAAAAAAACTTTAAGATTATTTAGTTTCAAAACAATGACATACACTGTACACAGTCATATTGGATCGCGTCACGTGATCTCTGTGACGTATTACGTGCTTTACACTAGACTATCAATATCGGACTTGTTCACCGGTCTATTGTGGTATAAAAATGCCGGAGGGCGTCATCAAGTACAGCCTTAATTTAGATAGAACTCCTACCATCAGGTTTCACACTCACTGAAATAACTTGAAACTGACAAAAGTGGCAAAAGAAAAGGTCAAGACACTCTTAATGTAAAATAACCACTTAAAAAACGATGTCAGCTTGGTTATCAGAAAACAATAATATATCTTAGCAAAAGCGTTAACATCATACCTTTAAATTAGTTTATATACTTCGCTTCTAACTCTGCAGTCTTGTCCAGACCCTTGACTGCATGTTCAATAGTATCCTGCTTTGGGGACTTCCTGCATCTCAGGGAAGGCATTGTTTATTCTATAAAGAAAAAAGACAGTATTGTGTTGAGAATTATTAATACTATGGGCTAAATGGAGTTTTAACAATATCAGTGTAAGAAAAATAAATTATAAATTAAAAAAATATCAATTCCTCCATCCCAATTAACGATTTCAACCATAATAGTTTATATTGAAGTTTAAACAACAGACACAGACAGATTTATGCAGTGTGACTACAAAAATCTTACCAAAATTGCATTCACAGTAACCTTTGCTTTAAGAATCATGTAATTAACCAGTGAACATCGTGTCTTACACAAAAATTAATGACAGAAATTATCATGGTACTTGCATTCTGTGGTTCTATAACAAAAGTGCAAGCTGTTAGCTCCGCAAAGCTAACGCAACAAGCTAGCGTCCCTCGTGCTCACATTCAATGCAAACCTGACCACCGGATGACAATACGCGTCGGTTTAGTTCTTTAAATGAGTAAAAGCACCATGACGTTTTATAATTATTCAATGCTTAACTGGAGCTCGTCAATTATGTCGATGTAGGAGCACATGTTTGCTAGGCCAGTGTTGTAGGCCCACATCCATGGTGCTACTTTGTATAGTGTTTTCCACACAACTATCTCTAACTATGAACAAATGCACTCGACGCATGTTTTGAAAAAAACCCAACGAAAAACACTTACCTCTCCGTTTCAACAGCAGTTCGAACTTCGAAGTGGTGATATTCTCCAGCGTTAAGCACCTGCTCGAACTGCGAATAGGTCAAATTCAACAGCGTCTTTTTTCTGTCTTAATAAGGACGCGATGAGAGGAGGAGCGCTTGCCTTTTCGTCAGCACGCCCCGCGCGGGTGGTGCTGCTTTATCACTCTCTATCTGTGCCCGCCCGCCGGCACGTCGATAGAAAAATAATATTCCTTCAAACATTACTTTCATCTTCTTAACGTTTTGTAGTGAATTTAACAGGTTCACCACTTTTTTCAAATACACCAATGGAAAACAGGTCTTAATTGAGGAAACATACAAAGAGCGTCTCACAAACACCTTATGATGAGCAATGTAATTTGATCACGTTTTTTGTCACTGCCTGGACGTCGGTTCACTGGCCTGGTGGCAGTGGCTTGTAGACACTGTCACTGAGTGGGAACGGATCTCAAGGTGGGTCAAACTAACCCAAGCAGTGGATCGGTCCGTTTTTTAAATTTATTAATTTTTTTATTTTATGTATTTATTTATTATTTAATACAAGGGCTTCGGCTCACTACCAGTGGGCGGGACCAAAGAATTTGGGTTTCCTTTGAGCTAGGAGGCAGTCAAAGGCAGTCCAATCCCCGGCAACATAAAGCGCCTAGCTCTGGGGACATGGAATGTCATTTCTCTGGTAGGGAATGAACCCGAGCTGGTGTGTGACTAGACCAGTGGTTCTCAATTATTTCCTGTCATGCCCCCCCTACCAAGAAGAAAACAATTCGCACCCCCCCACCACAATTTTCTTTTACATTTCGTACTAATGTACATGTTCTTTGCATATTAATGTTAGATTGTCAATAAAATATCTTACCTTAACAAAGCTAAATTGATAAAAATAAAATATCATTTTGAGAAAGACTATTGTGAGGATCTCGAAACTCAGTACTCTGTGGTGCTAATATTGATGAGATGATAAATATGTTGAAGCCACAGAACAAAAAGATTAGATATTGTTTGGAAATTAATGACGTACATAAAGGAATATCAGCCTTGATTGGAGTACATTACTGCATTTAAATTTTTAATAAAAATGAAACAATTATTGATGTTATGACCACTATGAAGAATTTAAAAAACAATATATAGGGATAATTATAGTTTTCATTTTGTTATGTGTAGTCTGTTCATGTTGCATTATTTTTATGACAAAGACGATGGTTAATCGTAGGTTTGTTGCCCAAATGTACCATTACAACCTGATTAATGTTGAGAATGACGAACTCAAACTGGACACTGAAACGTAAAAACACATGGACTTCTTGCCCCTGTCCTCACACGTGCACACACACACACACCATACACGAAGATCCGGGAGGTAAGGACGGCTGTCCTACAGGATGCGGATGGAAGAACAACTGCAGCGGAACAATGCCAGGGATGTCTGGAGGGGCCTGAAGACCATCTCAGGCCACGGACAAGCAGGTAAGACCCAGAAGGGGGGGGGGGCTTCAGTGGGCAAATGAGTTGAACCTATTTTTCAATAGGTTTGATCAAATGTCTGACCCCGCTCAGGCTTCCCTGATGCAGCCCCCACCCACCCCTCCTGCCACTGCGAACAAGACCCTCTCTCCCCCTCTCTCGCCCCTCTCTCTCTCCACAGGCTCCAGTTCCCAGCCTCATCAGACAACCACCACTTCCTCCTGCTCAGCCTTGTTCCTCACAACATCTCAGGTGAAGAACCAGCTGAGGAAGATGAAGGCGAGGAAGGCGGCAGGCCCAGATGGGACCAGCTCCCAGCTCCTCAAATCCTGCGCAGACCAGCTGTGTGGAATCGTCCAGCACATGTTCAACCTGAGCTTGAAGCTGGGCAGAGTCCCCCAGCTGTGGAAAACATCCTGCCTGGTTCCGGTTCCAAAGACACCCCATCCGAAGGAGCTCAACAACTTCAGACCAGTGGCGCTGACGTCTCATCTGATGAAGACCCTGGAGAGACTGGTCCTCGTCCATCTGCGCCCCCTGGTCAGCTCCTCAATGGACCCACTCCAATTTGCATACCAGCCTGGCATCAATGTGGATGATGCCATCATCTACCTGCTCCACACTTCACTCTTCCACCTGGAGAAGGCGGGGGGCACGGTGAGGATCATGTTCTTTGATTTCTCAAGTGCTTTCAACACCATCCAGCCCGCCTTATTGGGAGACAAGCTGGAGCAGGCGGGAGTGGCCCACCACCTCATCACATGGATTCACAACTACCTCACAAACCGGCCACAGTACGTGAGAACACAGGACTGTGTGTCTGACGTGCTCCTCTGCAGCACGGGAGCGCCGCAGGGAACTGTGCTGGCTCCCTTCCTGTTCACCCTCTACACCTCGGACTACAAATACAATTCCACAACCTGTCACCTGCAGAAGTTCTCTGATGACTCTGCGATTGTCGGCCTCATCACTGACGATGACGATCGGGAGTACAGAGGGGTTACGCAGGGGTTCGTGGACTGGTGTCAGCAGAACCGCCTCCAAATCAACGCTGGGAAATCCAAAGAGCTGGTGGTGGATTTCCGCAAGCGTCGGCACTCTCCACCTGCACCAGTGAATATCCAGGGAACAGACGTTGAGAGGGTCTCAACTTACAAGTACCTGGGTGTTCATCTGAACAATAAACTGGACTGGAGCGACAACACAGACGCTCTCTATAGGAAGGGTCAGAGCAGACTCTTCCTACTCAGGCGGCTGAGGTCCTTTGGCGTTCGGGGAACACTCCTCAGGAACTTCTATGACTCGGTGGTTTCATCAGTCATCTTCTATGGAGTGGTCTCCTGGGCAGGAGGCATCTCGGGCCGAGACAAAAAGAGACTGGACAAACTGGTGAGGAGGGCCAGCTCTGTCCTGGGCTGCTCCCTGGACTCTGTGGACTCAGTGGGGGGCAGAAGGATGACGGCAAAACTGTCATCAATGCTGGACAAACCAGCCCACCCATTCAATGACACTCTGAGAACACTTTACAGCTCCTTCAGTGACAGACTTTTACACCCTCGCTGTACCAAAGAGAGATTTCGCCGCTCCTTCCTGCCAACTGCTGTCAGACTTTTTAACAAGAACATTGGGTCAGGCCTACAAACGGGAGGGCATTAGTGCAATTGTGCAGTCCTAGGATGCAATATTAACTACTACTGTACTTTCAGCCAAGGGTGTACTTAAATATTGACCAATGATGTATTTTGTTTACCATTACAGTATTCTTATTACAATACTTCTATCACTGTAGTATTTCTACCACTGCAGGATGTTCACTATTACAGTACTTTTATCATTGCAGTACTTTTATCATTGCAGTATTTTTCTATCATTGCGGTACTTTTACTATTACAGTACTTTTACCATTGCAGTACTTTTACCATTGCAGTACTTTCATCATTGCAGTATTTTTCTATCGTTGCAGTACTTTTACTATTACAGTACTTTTACCATTGCAGTATTTTCTATCATGCAGTACTTTTCTATCATTTCAGTACTCTTACCATTACAGTACTTTTATCATTGGAATATTTTTATGATTGCAGTATTTTCAATCATTCAGTAGTTTTTATCATTACAGCGTTTCCCCCTCCGTATAATGGACAAACATTAGGAGTGTTTCCTTACACTTAGATACGTTTATACTGTGTATATTTGCATGCTTTTTCTGAATGTCTGCTGCTAATGTTATACATTAACGGCTACATTACGCCGCCGACTCTGTGTGATCTATATCTTTGCTGCTGTAACACCTCAAATTTCCCCATTGTGGGACTAATAAAGGACATCTTATCTTATCTTATCTTATCTTATCTCTCCTACAACGAGGCAAGGGCCTCCACCAAGTCACCCCAGGGACAAGTTTTATTCCCTGATGGTCATCAAATTATGAGGATCTCATTCTACGCCGGAAGGGAGGAGGGGAATTTTTCCCTAATGTGAGGTTTTCGCTCCTCCACTGATGATCACACTGTTGTATGATTTCATTATGATGATCTGTCTTAAAGCCGTAAGGACATGATTTTTAAATCCACAACAGGGGGGAAATGTAAGATGGGCTGAGGATAGGTAATCAGTTTGTGTATTCATAATCATGTTTTTATACACTCATTAATGTTGAACACACACAGAGACACTTACTTGTTATTTTAACACACACACACACAGACACCGTATCCTGAAGATGTGTTTAGTTAAACTGACCTTGGGTTATGATTTTCTGCCTGCTGGAGTCCCTGGTGATTAGTTATTGATGCTTTAGTTAAACTGACCTTTATACCGTGAGTTATTGATGTTTTCTGTCTCTTGGTGATTAGTTGTTGATGCTTTTCTGTCTTCTGGTGATTAGTTATTGATGAGTTAGTTTCAATAAAAAGGCAGAACGGAGGGTGAGAGTCAGAGGGTGTGCGGGATTGAACTGGCAAGACGGCTGTTTCACCTCCTGGCTCCCTCTCCCATTCTGAATGGCACAAAACGAAAACTTTAGTAAGTTATTTCAGTCTAAAAAAGGCGTCAGGGCATTTTTAAACCGGACAGTAAGTCGCCACTGTCTTGGTTCCTTTTTGTGCCTTGACCCATACCGGAATTATTGAAAGGATGCAGTCCTATTTACAGGCCCCAGTGACACCCCAGGTTTCTGTTGTTTGTACGAGGGCGCTTAATAGGTACTGCTATTCACAATCGTCTTAGGCTGTTTCTTTGCAGAAGTTTATGGACAATGTGTAGTGCTGTAGGATGCAGTCTAGAGCATTCTTGACATTGAAGCTTTTGTTTCCAGCAACTGCTAATGCGACCGTGCATCAAACATGCAAAACACAGACCCTTGCTCCTCAAGAAGTCAATCTTATCCTTGTGATGCTTTCTCCTAAATTCCTTACCAATTGTGAGACTGTGTTGCTCTCCATTACAATTAGCACATGGTTTGGCAATAGCATCCACTGAAACAGGTTCTGCCTTTGGCGTGGTGGTTTTGTTGTTTTCCATCTTGGCGGGCACAATGACTGTTGTGAAGACTTTCTTTGATTTTGTTGTTTCTGTGTGTTGTGATTTTGTTTTCTGTTTTATAGAAATCTTTCGTGCTTGTCAACAAAATCCTTAAACTTCACTCTTCTATTTGTTCTTTCTTGGAGATTGCAGGCAAATTTTCTCCAAGATTCTATAAGTCTGTATGGAAGTTTGTTTGCCAATGCCTTTATATTAGCCATGTTGTCCAAGTCCTCCATGTAATTAACATCTGCCATTATGTTCGAACAGCCCATAAGGAATAATGTGAAAGACTGAAGTGCAACACCATCTTCAGACTTGATTGTTGGCCAATCCATGGCTTCCTTTAAATATGCTTCTGCTATCATGAAGTCATCACCATAAAACTCCTTCAAGATTTGTTTTGCTTTGGTATATCCTGTCAGAGGTTCCATATGGATGCAGCTCTTCACCAACTCATGTGGTTGTTCACTAGTATACTGCAGCTAAAATTGAAGATGATCACGGTTATCACTTGTACGGCCTTCAATCCCATGTTCAATGGCACCTATACAGGTTTTATAATGCAGAGGGTCGCCTGTAAAACGTAGGAATGGAAAGTTCGGGAAGAAGCGATGCTTTTTGACTCTTTGCTAAGTATTCTGCGACACTGGCTTGCTGTGAGATTGCGTGGCAAAGGCCATCAAGCACATGTCCCTGTTGTTCTCTACTTTCTGTCTGATGTGGAAATCTAGCCATTGGAATAGTCGAAGTGGGAGCATTTCAGGTCAACACTGCTTGTTGCTCTGATAGGCTGTGATGGTAATTGAATGTTTTTCCTTGTTTAAATTGTAACACACTCATCAGGAATGTGGATACCATCCTCCTGGGTATTTTCATATCTTCTCAAGACATCCAATTTAGCATCAGACTCAGGGAGTGCCGTTTGCATTGCATGCATTTCCTTCTTTGCTTTAATTGCAGCTTCTTCTTGCTCAAGTGCCAACCTTTGTTGTAAATCAGCAGCCTTTGCCTTTAAACATGCTCGTTCCATTTGAGCCTTTAATTTAATTGAAGACGTTGACAGAAGTGAGCTTCTGTCTGTTAGATTCTTTACTTCTACTTCTATGGGTGTAGTTAGTTGATGCAGATCTACTATCAGCAGGTGATATTTGTTTATTGCATCCTTCCTCTGCACGTTTCAAAACGCCCTTCTTCCATTGCTCACATTTCCATTAATTACATTTTTTGGATCAAACCAGTTATTTTGGTCATCGGCAAAATCCTCTTCAGTCTTTAAATTTTGCAGACCGGAATTGAGGTCCACAAATTCTTGCTCCATGCCGCTAAAGCAAACACGAACCTCAGTTTTTTACAGCGTCAACATTTGCATCATCCTCCATCAATTGTTCAATTTGACGTTGCATGGAGGTCAATTGAGCAAATTTGCAGCTGCGTGCCTGCATCCGTTTAGGCTTGTGATCTTCTACAGCTTTTCTCCGTCATTTTTAATGTCCGCTTTCCACTGTCTTGTTCCTCCATGTCAATCCACAATGAAGCAAACAAAAACGTCAAACTGACTGTAGCGTCTCAATTTGTAGGTCAGCCGAATGACGATCAAAGTTTTAAGCAGTTTACTCACGCACCTGTTACGTGCGCGTCCTTGTTAACTCGCGATGCTTGTCAAGTATGGACGCATGCTAACAGCTAGCAGCTCATTGTCCCGACTGGAAAGTTGCTCCTTAGCTGTGATGTGCCTAGGGTTACACTATCTATCATTAACAAACACAGCCAGCCCTCCTCTTTCCTCTTACCGCTTTCCAGTGTCCTGTCCGCAAGTAGTATTTGGAAGCCGTCAAATTCCACAACGGTGTCCGGCGTTAGCTCTGTTAGCCATGAATCCGTGAACATCAGCAAGCTAGCTCATTGGAAGTTCCTCTCGTGCCGCGTTAGCGCTGTTAGCTCGTCCATTTTCTTGGGAAGGTATCTAACATTTCCCATAAAAACGGACGGGAGGACGGGGTGGTCACGCCTCCTCTTTGCCTGGCGTTTCGCCCCCGCGCGACATCCCCCGTCTCTTCCTCCTCAACTCGTGGGGGATATCGGGTCTCGCTCCGGGAGTCGGCACGGGGTTAGCACGAAGTGCTAACAGCTGATCTCTTGTGTAAACGATTGATCCGTAGCTCCCAGTGACATCTCCGGACACGATCACGCAAAAAACAGCCCTCAGCAGCAATAAAACCACCGCAATTTGGATGTCCATTGCTGCGATGAGGTAAAATAAATAAAACTGGGTAAAGGGAAAAACACGCGAAAAAGGCTCAAATAGTGAGCCGTGCTGCTCTAGCAGGTAGCCACTCGCGTGGCGACGGAACCGGAAAAACAAATGTGGTCCCATCAAAATCTGATTGGATATTTAAAAATAAAAGCGTGAAAATTTGCTTATTTGTCTGTCGTCACCAATGATTAAAAAAATTAAAATCATTACAAAATCCTCAAGCTATCGTGATACCAGACGAGTTCTGCGGGACACCAGACCACCCCAGTTGTCCACAAAAAGTGGTCACTTCAAAATTTGATGTGGCATTTCAAAATAAAAAAATCACCTGAAATATGCACTGTGATCAACACTGATTTAAAAGAAAAATCTTTAAAAAATATCCTCTAACTATCGTGATACCAAACCAGGACTGGGGATACTAGACCACACCGGCTGTCCACCAAAAGTGGTCACATCAAAATGTGATGTGGCACTTCAAAATAAAAGTAGCCTGAAATTCGCTTATTTCACGGTCATCACCACTGAGTTAAAAAAAAACATAGCTCGAGCTTTCGTGATACCAGACCAGTTTTGTGGGACACGAGACTACCCCAGCTGTCCATAAAAAGTGGTCCCATTGAAATCTAATTTGTAATTTCAAACTAAAAGTTGCCTGAAATCTGCACATTTCACTGTCATCATGCCTGACTTTAAAATTTCATTAAAAAATATCCTCTACCTATGGTAATACCAAACCAGGTTTGGAGGACACTAGACAACACAGCTTTCCACCAAAAGTAGTCCCATCAAAATGTAAGGAGGCATTTTAAAATAAAAGAGCTGGAGCTGTCGTAATACCAGACTAGTTTTGTTGGACACTCGACGACCCCAGCTGTTCATCAAAAGTGGTCCCATCAAAATCTGGTGTAATTTCACAATAAAAAAAAAAACACCTGAAATATGCACATTTCATTGTCATCAACACTGATTTTAAAATAATCATTTCAAAATACCCTCGAGCTATCGTGATATCAGACCCATTTTGGGGGACACTATGCTGATGATACGCAATTATACATGCCGTTGGATATAACGAATCCGTGTGATTGCTATAAATTAGAGGCATGCCTTGCCGAAATTAAACTATGAATGTCTTTCAATTTTTTGCGTCTTAACTCAGATAAAACCGAGATGCTGATCATTGGACCAGCGCGTCATCGGTACCTTTTTCAAAGACACCACTATGAGTATCGATAAATTGCCCAAAAGGATTCAACAAGATCAATGTCTAAAGTCATTTTTGGCCAATTTTCAATCAGATTCGTTAAAAGGGCACCGTGCAGTACGTCAAAATGTAAAAAATTATAATTTTTGTCACCACTGGGTGGTGCAAGGTGGTCGCTGCTCAGGCCCTAATAATAATAATAATAATAATAATAATAAAAGTAATAATATTTTCTACAAAAACAATAGGGACCTCGCAGCCGTCGCAGCTCGGGCCCTAATAACAATTTCTACAAAAACAATAGGGACCTCGCCGCGGTCGCTGCTCGGGCCCCAATAATAATTTCTACACAAAGTCCATTGTGGTGACCCGCCCCCTTTAAAGTAAATTCAAAATGGCCGACTTCCTGTAAAACCTAGCTCATTGCTCCAAGAGACTATTTTGTAGGTCTTGGTCTTATACATACAGTGAACCCTCGCTACTTCGCGGTTCACCTTTCGCGGGTTCAGTGCTTCGCGGGTCTAAAAAATATTCGGGGGCATTGTAGTTTCGCCGAGCGACACAACGGGGCGCTGGAGCGGTTAGACGGCCGGCGTGCGCCGAAGAAGAGCGTGGGCGAAGAGGAGAGTGGACGAAGAAGAGCACGTTCCCCCGGACACGATCGGTGGCGACGTTTCGCACGGTTCGGACCGTACCAGAGCTCCGGCCAGCGTGCGTGGCAGTTAAGCCGTAGAGGAGCACCTTCCCCGGGCACGGGCGGTTCCAAGCGGCCCCTAAGTTTAACCGAATGGAAGCTCCGGAGGAGGAGGGCATGCTCGCGTCACAGTAAGCCGAAGAGGAGCACCTTCCCCGGGCACGGGCGGTGCCAAGCGGCCCCTAAGTTTAACCGAATGGAAGCTCCGGGGGAGGAGGGCGGGCGTGTGTCACAGTTAAGCCAAATTGGAGCACCTCTTCTGCCCGGGCACGAGCGGAGCGCGAGGCTGTCAGTTATGAATGAATAAATGAATAAATAAATAAAGAATGCCACCTTTCATTTCACAGGGCACACCGGACGGCGTACCAGCAGGTAAAAGTCGGAGTAATTAAATAAATACAAAAAGAATGGCTGGGGAATAAAAAAATAATACGTTTTAATAATAATTTGGTTTTTTTGTTATAACATGAATTTCACTCTCTCTCTCCCCGTATATATATATATATATATATATATATATATATATATATATATATATATATATATATATATATATATATATATATATATATATATATATATATATTTATTATATATATTGTATATTTTTTTTAAGCATTTTTGAAGGTGCGCCGCTACTTCGCGGATTTTCAGTTTTCGCGGGTGGTCTCGGTCCCCATTAACCGCGATAACCGAGGGTTCACTGTACTCCATAAAATTTACAAAAAGCGAGGTGAAACACTCAACCAGAGCTGCTTTTTTTAACATTTCTCGAGGGCCATGGCGAGCCATTTCAAAAAAGCTGCACAACTAACGTATAAAATATTGATAAATTTGCTCGGCCTGATGTGTGTGTAAAGTTTTACGAGTTGTCGTTCATATTTAGAACCTCATAATCAGCTTTGTTTTATTGCCGAACAGTGCAATGCCACTCCCACAACTTTTCACGAAAAAGGACGAATTTCGTATTGTGACATCCTCATGGCCGAAACAGTCATCCGAGCATATATGAGGGCGACCTTGTTGAGTTGCACGGAGAAAAACATCCAAGAAAATAACTTGTATTAGCTTTTACCAGTTGGTGGCGCTACTACTACGATGTAAAATAAGTTGGTAGATGTCTTCAGGGCTGAAGTATCCTCAAATGTGTACAACTTCGAGAAGATAGGATCATCTGAGTCATGTTGCCGGAGCTTTTGTTGCCACAGAGTACAATCGGACTTTTCAGCACCTTAATAGCCACGCCTTTTGCCAAAACGTCACAAAATTCGGCAGAGAGTAAGATCATTGTCTTGAGTCTTTTCTGACTAATTTTCAGTCGGATTCGTCAAAAGGGCACCGTGCAGTACGTGAAAATTAAAATAAAAACAAATTTTTGATTCCACTTGGCGGCACTGTGTGTATAACAAAATAATAACATTACGATGTCTTCAGGTCGGGACGTTTTATTTACAGGTGAAGGTTTGGATTTTTAGGAGCATGTGCAGGGGAGTTATTAAGCATTCATTTATTTGTATTAGGTTCATTTTGTCTTCTTATTATTGATATTTGACTGATTCATTAAAAGCAGACAATTATGTTTTAGGTAAATTTTTTACCTGACATCTTTCGGCGAGTCTTTCGCCTTCTTCAGAGTGTCGCATGATGGTGTCTTGAGCTGATGTTCCATGAGGGTGTGACTTACCTGTCAAAAAAATGAAAAAAATCAGAGCAGTAAAAGAACAAGCACAACATGAACATTACAAATCAGCAATCACTGACCACTGCAAAAGGGAAAACTACATCATGGACCGGGAGAAGGGCAGGGTCATCCGCACAGAAGAGAACAAACAACAGCGCTGGATCAGAGAGGCCATTGAGATCTGCAAGCGAGGCATAAAAACCATGAACAGAGACAAGGGAGCCTTCATCCTCTCTACCACCTGGACCAGCATCTTGGCGGAGTGAACGGACAGCGGGGGCGTGACTTGCCTTCATTCTTGTGACAGGTAAGTCACGCCCTCATGGAACATCAGCTGATAAAGACGGGTCACAAGACAGCATCATGTGACACTCTGAAGAAGGCGAAAGACTTTCGTATTGTGACATGCTCAAGGCCTAAACACTCATCCGAGCAAATATAAGGTAGATTTTGTTCACCTGCCCGGAGAAAAACATCAACGAAAATAATTTGTATTTGTTTTAACCAGTTGGTGGCGCTACCACTGCGATCAAAAATAAGTTGGCAGCCGTCTTCAGGGCCTGAATATCCTCAAATGTGAAAAATTTCGAGAAGATGGATCATCTGAATCATTTTGCAGGAACTTTTGTTGCCACGGAGAATAATCAGACTCTGCGGCACCGTAATAGCCACGCCCTTCGAAGGAAAGTCACAAAAATAGGGATAGAGTAAGATCAATGTCTTGAGTCTTTTCTAGCCAATTTTCAATCAGATTCGTTAAAAGGGCACCGTGCAGTAAGTCAAAATGTAAAAAATGATATTGATTGGCGCAAGGTGTATAACTGAATATAAACATATAGATGTCTTCAGGTACAGACTTTTTATGTACATGTGAAGTTTTGGATTTTTAGCAGCATGTGCAGGAGAGTTATTAAGCATTTTGTCCATTGCGGCGAAGGAAATCTTAAGTGAAAACTTTGAAGCCCCGCCCCCATCATATAGTATTTCGGAAACAAAAAATTTTAGCCCCAGTGTTTGTCCCAGGTCTTCAGATGCTACAGACAGAATTTTAAGGCAATCAGATGAAGCCTTTAGGATCAGGGTGCAAAAGAATGACCCCTGTAAACATGCAAAAAAGGGCAAAAGTCGGACTTTCAAAAATTCATAACTCACTTCCTGTTCATATTAGACGTTAAAATAACAAATTTTTCGCCATGCCCGATGAGACTGCCAAGTTTGGTGAGTTTTTGTGCATGTTTCGGGGGTCAAAAATGCGATCGAACAATCGGAAAAATAATAATAATAATAATTTCTACAAAAACAATAGGGACTTCGCAGCGGTCGCTGCTCAGGCCCTAATAATAATAATAATAAAAGTAATAATATTTTCTACAAAAACAATAGGGACCTCGCCGCGGTCGCTGCTCGGGCCCCAATAATAATTTCTACACAAAGTCCATTGTGGTGACCCGCCCCCTTTTAAGTAAATTCAAAATGGCCGACTTCCTGTAAAACCTAGCTCATTGCTCCAAGAGACTTTTTTGTAGGTCTTGGTCTTATACATACAGTGAACCCTCGCTACTTCGCGGTTCACCTTTCGCGGGTTCAGTGCTTCGCGGGTCTAAAAAATATTCGGGGGCATTGTAGTTTCGCCGAGCGGCACGACGGGGCGCTGGAGCGGTTAGACGGCCGGCGTGCGCCGAAGAAGAGCGTGGGCGAAGAGGAGAGTGGACGAAGAAGAGCACGTTCCCCCGGACACGATCGGTGGCGACGTTTCGCGCGGTTCGGACCGTACCAGAGCTCCGGCCGGCGTGCGTGGCAGTTAAGCCGTAGAGGAGCACCTTCCCCGGGCACGGGCGGTGCCAAGCGGCCCCTAAGTTTAACCGAATGGAAGCTCCGGAGGAGGAGGGCATGTTCGCGTCACAGTAAGCCGAAGAGGAGCACCTTCCCCGGGCACGGGCGGTTCCAAGCGGCCCCTAAGTTTAACCGAATGGAAGCTCCGGAGGAGGAGGGCATGCTCGCGTCACAGTAAGCCGAAGAGAAGCACCTTCCCCGGGCACGGGCGGTTCCAAGCGGCCCCTAAGTTTAACCGAATGGAAGCTCCGGAGGAGGAGGGCATGCTCGCGTCACAGTAAGCCGAAGAGGAGCACCTTCCCCGGGCACGGCGGTGCCAAGCGGCCCCTAAGTTTAACCGAATGGAAGCTCCGGGGGAGGAGGGCGGGCGTGTGTCACAGTTAAGCCGAATTGGAGCACCTCTTCTGCCCGGGCACGAGCGGAGCGCGAGGCTGTCAGTTATGAATGAATAAATGAATAAATAAATAAAGAATGCCACCTTTCATTTCACAGGGCACACCGGACGGCGTACCAGCAGGTAAAAGTCGGAGTAATTAAATAAATACAAAAAGAATGGCTGGGGAATAAAAAAATAATACGTTTTAATAATAATTTGGTTTTTTTGTTATAACATGAATTTCACTCTCTCTCTCCCCGTATATATATATATATATATCTATATATATATATATATATATATATATATATATATATATATATATATTTATATATTTATTATATATATTGTATATTTTTTTTAAGCATTTTTGAAGGTGCGCCGCTACTTCGCGGATTTTCAGTTTTTGCGGGTGGTCTCGGTCCCCATTAACCGCAATAACCGAGGGTTCACTGTACTCCATAAAATTTACAAAAAGCGAGGTGAAACACTCAACCAGGGCTGCTTTTTTGAACATTTCTCGAGGGCCATGGCGAGCCATTTCAAAAAAGCTGCACAACTAACGTATAAAATATTGATAAATTTGCTCGGCCTGATGTGTGTGTAAAGTTTCACGAGTTGTCGTTCATATTTAGAACCTCATAATTAGCGTTGTTTTATTGCCGAACAGTGCAATGCCACTCCCACAACTTTTCATGAAAAAGGACAAATTTCGTATTATGACATCCTCATGGCCGAAACAGTCATCCGAGCATATATGAGGGCGACCTTGTTGAGTTGCACGGAGAAAAACATCCAAGAAAATAACTTGTATTAGCTTTTACCAGTTGGTGGCGCTACTACTACGATGAAAAATAAGTTGGTAGATGTCTTCAGGGCTGAAGTATCCTCAAATGTGTACAACTTCGAGAAGATAGGATCATCTGAGTCATGTTGCTGGAGCTTTTGTTGCCACAGAGTACAATCGGACTTTTCAGCACCGTAATAGCCACGCCTTTTGCCAAAACGTCACAAAATTCGGCAGAGTAAGATCATTGTCTTGAATCTTTTCTGACTCATTTTCAGTCGGATTCGTCAAAAGGGCACCGTGCAGTACGTGAAAATTAAAATAAAAACAAATTTTTGATTCCACTTGGCGGCACTGTGTGTATAACAAAATAATAACATTAAGATGTCTTCAGGTCGGGACGTTTTATTTACAGGTGAAGGTTTGGATTTTTAGGAGCATGTGCAGGGGAGTTATTAAGCATTCATTTATTTGTATTAGGTTCATTTTGTCTTCTTATTATTGATATTTGACTGATTCATTAAAAGCAGACAATTATGTTTTAGGTTAATTTTTTACCTGACATGTTTCGGCGAGTCTTTCGCCTTCTTCAGAGTGTCGCATGATGGTGTCTTGAGCTGATGTTCCATGAGGGTGTGACTTACCTGTCAAAAAAATGAAAAAAATCAGAGCAGTAAAAGAACAAGCACAACATGAACATTACAAATCAGCAATCACTGACCACTGCAAAAGGGAAAACCACATCATGGACCGGGAGAAGGGCAGGGTCATCCGCACAGAAGAGAACAAACAACAGCGCTGGATCAGAGAGGCCATTGAGATCTGCAAGCGAGGCATAAAAACCATGAACAGAGACAAGGGAGCCTTCATCCTCTCTACCACCTGGACCAGCATCTTGGCGGAGTGAACGGACAGCGGGGGGCGTGACTTGCCTTCATTCTTGTGACAGGTAAGTCACGCCCTCATGGAACATCAGCTGATAAAGACGGGTCACAAGACACCATCATGTGACACTCTGAAGAAGGCGAAAGACTTTCGTATTGTGACATGCTCAAGGCCGAAACACTCATCCGAGCAAATATAAGGTAGATTTTGTTAACATGCCCGGAGAAAAACATCAACGAAAATAATTTGTATTTGTTTTAACCAGTTGGTGGCGCTACCACTGCGATCAAAAATAAGTTGGCAGCCGTCTTCAGGGCCTGAATATCCTCAAATGTGAAAAATTTCGAGAAGATGGATCATCTGAATCATTTTGCAGGAACTTTTGTTGCCACGGAGAATAATCAGACTCTGCGGCACCGTAATAGCCACGCCCTTCGAAGGAAAGTCACAAAAATAGGGATAGAGTAAGATCAATGTCTTGAGTCTTTTCTAGCCAATTTTCAATCAGATTCGTTAAAAGGGCACCGTGCAGTACGTCAAAATGTAAAAAATGATATTGATTGGCGCAAGGTGTATAACTGAATATAAACATATAGATGTCTTCAGGTACAGACTCTTTATGTACATGTGAAGTTTTGGATTTGTAGCAGCATGTGCAGGAGAGTTATTAAGCATTTTGTCCATTGCGGCGAAGGAAATCTTAAGTGAAAACTTTGATGCCCCGCCCCCGTCATATAGTATTTCGGAAACAAAAAATTTTAGCCCCAGTGTTTGTCCCAGGTCTTCAGATGCTACAGACAGAATTTTAAGGCAATCAGATGAAGCCTTTAGGATCAGGGTGCAAAAGAATGACCCCTGTAAACATGCAAAAAAGGGCAAAAGTCGGACTTTCAAAAATTCATAACTCACTTCCTGTTCATATTAGACGTTAAAATATCAAATTTTTCGCCATGCCCGATGAGACTGCCAAGTTTGGTGAGTTTTTGTGCATGTTTCGGGGGTCAAAAATGCGATCGAACAATCGGAAAAATAATAATAATAATAATTTCTACAAAAACAATAGGGACTTCGCAGCGGTCGCTGCTCAGGCCCTAATAATAATAATAATAATAATAATAATAAAAGTAATAATATTTTCTACAAAAACAATAGGGACCTCGCCGCGGTCGCTGCTCGGGCCCCAATAATAATTTCTACACAAAGTCCATTGTGGTGACCCGCCCCCTTTTAAGTAAATTCAAAATGGCCGACTTCCTGTAAAACCTAGCTCATTGCTCCAAGAGACTTTTTTGTAGGTCTTGGTCTTATACATACAGTGAACCCTCGCTACTTCGCGGTTCACCTTTCGCGGGTTCAGTGCTTCGCGGGTCTAAAAAATATTCGGGGGCATTGTAGTTTCGCCGAGCGGCACGACGGGGCGCTGGAGCGGTTAGACGGCCGGCGTGCGCCGAAGAAGAGCGTGGGCGAAGAGGAGAGTGGACGAAGAAGAGCACGTTCCCCCGGACACGATCGGTGGCGACGTTTCGCGCGGTTCGGACCGTACCAGAGCTCCGGCCAGCGTGCGTGGCAGTTAAGCCGTAGAGGAGCACCTTCCCCGGGCACGGGCGGTGCCAAGCGGCCCCTAAGTTTAACCGAATGGAAGCTCCGGAGGAGGAGGGCATGCTCGCGTCACAGTAAGCCGAAGAGGAGCACCTTCCCCGGGCACGGGCGGTTCCAAGCGGCCCCTAAGTTTAACCGAATGGAAGCTCCGGAGGAGGAGGGCATGCTCGCGTCACAGTAAGCCGAAGAGGAGCACCTTCCCCGGGCACGGGCGGTGCCAAGCGGCCCCTAAGTTTAACCGAATGGAAGCTCCGGGGGAGGAGGACGGGCGTGTGTCACAGTTAAGCCAAATTGGAGCACCTCTTCTGCCCGGGCACGAGCGGAACGCGAGGCTGTCAGTTATGAATGAATAAATGAATAAATAAATAAAGAATGCCACCTTTCATTTCACAGGGCACACCGGACGGCGTACCAGCAGGTAAAAGTCGGAGTAATTAAATAAATACAAAAAGAATGGCTGGGGAATAAAAAAATAATACGTTTTAATAATAATTTGGTTTTTTTGTTATAACATGAATTTCACTCTCTCTCTCCCCGTATATATATATATATATATCTATATATATATCTATATATATATATATATATATATATATATATATATATATATATATATATTTCTATATTTATTATATATATTGTATATTTTTTTTAAGCATTTTTGAAGGTGCGCCGCTACTTCGCGGATTTTCAGTTTTCGCGGGTGGTCTCGGTCCCCATTAACCGCGATAACCGAGGGTTCACTGTACTCCATAAAATTTACAAAAAGCGAGGTGAAACACTCAACCAGAGCTGCTTTTTTTTAACATTTCTCGAGGGCCATGGCGAGCCATTTCAAAAAAGCTGCACAACTAACGTATAAAATATTGATAAATTTGCTCGGCCTGATGTGTGTGTAAAGTTTTACGAGTTGTCGTTCATATTTAGAACCTCATAATCAGCTTTGTTTTATTGCCGAACAGTGCAATGCCACTCCCACAACTTTTCACGAAAAATCACGAATTTCGTATTGTGACATCCTCATGGCCGAAACAGTCATCCGAGCATATATGAGGGCGACCTTGTTGAGTTGCACGGAGAAAAACATCCAAGAAAATAACTTGTATTAGCTTTTACCAGTTGGTGGCGCTACTACTACGATGAAAAATAAGTTGGTAGATGTCTTCAGGGCTTAAGTATCCTCAAATGTGTGCAACTTCGAGAAGATAGGATCACCTGAGTCATGTTGCTGGAGCTTTTGTTGCCACAGAGTACAATCGGACTTTTCAGCACCGTAATAGCCACGCCTTTTGCCAAAACGTCACAAAATTCGGCAGAGAGTAAGATCATTGTCTTGAGTCTTTTCTGACTAATTTTCAGTCGGATTCGTCGAAAGGGCACCGTGCAGTACGTGAAAATTAAAATAAAAACAAATTTTTGATTCCACTTGGCGGCACTGTGTGTATAACAAAATAATAACATTAAGATGTCTTCAGGTCGGGACGTTTTATTTAAAGGTGAAGGTTTGGATTTTTAGGAGCATGTGCAGGGGAGTTATTAAGCATTCATTTATTTGTATTAGGTTCATTTTGTCTTCTTATTATTGATATTTGACTGATTCATTAAAAGCAGACAATTATGTTTTAGGTTAATTTTTTACCTGACATGTTTCGGCGAGTCTTTCGCCTTCTTCAGAGTGTCGCATGATGGTGTCTTGAGACCCGTCTTTATCAGCTGATGTTCCATGAGGGTGTGACTTACCTGTCAAAAAAATGAAAAATCAGAGCAGTAAAAGAACAAGCACAACATGAACATTACAAATCAGCAATCACTGACCACTGCAAAAGGGAAAACCACATCATGGACCGGGAGAAGGGCAGGGTCATCCGCACCGAAGAGAACAAACAACAGCGCTGGATCAGAGAGGCCATTGAGATCTGCAAGCGAGGCATAAAAACCATGAACAGAGACAAGGGAGCCTTCATCCTCTCTACCACCTGGAGCAGCATTTTGGCGGAGTGAACGGACAGCGGGGGGCGTGACTTGCCTTCATTCTTGTGACAGGCAAGTCACGCCCTCATGGAACATCAGCTGATAAAGACGGGCCACAAGACACCATCATGTGACACTCTGAAGAAGGCGAAAGACTTTCGTATTGTGACATCCTCAAGGCCTAAACACTCATCCGAGCAAATGTAAGGTAGATTTTGTTAACCTGCCCGGAGAAAAAAATCAATGAAAATGATTTGTATTTGTTTTAACCAGTTGGTGGCGCTACCACTGCGATCAAAAATAAGTTGGCAGCCGTCTTCAGGGCCTGAATATCCTCAAATGTGAAAAATTTCGAGAAGATGGATCATCTGAATCATTTTGCAGGAACTTTTGTTGCCACGGAGAATAATCAGACTCTGCGGCACCGTAATAGCCACGCCCTTCGAAGGAAAGTCACAAAAATAGGGATAGAGTAAGATCAATGTCTTGAGTCTTTTCTAGCCAATTTTCAATCAGATTCGTTAAAAGGGCACCGTGCAGTACGTCAAAATGTAAAAAATGATATTGATTGGCGCAAGGTGTATAACTGAATATAAACATATAGATGTCTTCAGGTACAGACTCTTTATGTACATGTGAAGTTTTGGATTTTTAGCAGCATGTGCAGGAGAGTTATTAAGCATTTTGTCCATTGCGGCGAAGGAAATCTTAAGTGAAAACTTTGATGCCCCGCCCCCGTCATATAGTATTTCGGAAACAAAAAATTTTAGCCCCAGTGTTTGTGCCAGGTCTTCAGATGCTACAGACAGAATTTTAAGGCAATCAGATGAAGCCTTTAGGATCAGGGTGCAAAAGAATGACCCCTGTAAACATGCAAAAAAGGGCAAAAGTCGGACTTTCAAAAATTCATAACTCACTTCCTGTTCATATTAGACGTTAAAATATCAAATTTTTCGCCATGCCCGATGAGACTGCCAAGTTTGGTGAGTTTTTGTGCATGTTTCAGGGGTCAAAAATGCGATCGAACAATCGGAAAAATAATAATAATAATAATTTCGACAAAAACAATAGGGACTTCACAGCGGTCGCTGCTCAGGCCCTAATAATAATAATAATAATAATAATAAAAGTAATAATATTTTCTACAAAAACAATAGGGACCTCGCCGCGGTCGCTGCTCGGGCCCCAATAATAATTTCTACACAAAGTCCATTGTGGTGACCCGCCCCCTTTTAAGTAAATTCAAAATGGCCGACTTCCTGTAAAACCTAGCTCATTGCTCCAAGAGACTTTTTTGTAGGTCTTGGTCTTATACATACAGTGAACCCTCGCTACTTCGCGGTTCACCTTTCGCGGGTTCAGTGCTTCGCGGGTCTAAAAAATATTCGGGGGCATTGTAGTTTCGCCGAGCGGCACGACGGGGCGCTGGAGCGGTTAGACGGCCGGCGTGCGCCGAAGAAGAGCGTGGGCGAAGAGGAGAGTGGACGAAGAAGAGCACATTCCCCCGGACACGATCGGTGGCGACGTTTCGCGCGGTTCGGACCGTACCAGAGCTCCGGCCAGCGTGCGTGGCAGTTAAGCCGTAGAGGAGCACCTTCCCCGGGCACGGGCGGTGCCAAGCGGCCCCTAAGTTTAACCGAATGGAAGCTCCGGAGGAGGAGGGCATGCTCGCGTCACAGTAAGCCGAAGAGGAGCACCTTCCCCGGGCACGGGCGGTTCCAAGCGGCCCCTAAGTTTAACCGAATGGAAGCTCCGGAGGAGGAGGGCATGCTCGCGTCACAGTAAGCCGAGGAGGAGCACCTTCCCCGGGCACGGGCGGTGCCAAGCGGCCCCTAAGTTTAACCGAATGGAAGCTCCGGGGGAGGAGGACGGGCGTGTGTCACAGTTAAGCCAAATTGGAGCACCTCTTCTGCCCGGGCACGAGCGGAGCGCGAGGCTGTCAGTTATGAATGAATAAATGAATAAATAAATAAAGAATGCCACCTTTCATTTCACAGGGCACACCGGACGGCGTACCAGCAGGTAAAAGTCTGAGTAATTAAATAAATACAAAAAGAATGGCTGGGGAATAAAAAAATAATACGTTTTAATAATAATTTGTTTTTTTTGTTATAACATGAATTTCACTCTCTCTCTCCCCGTATATATATATATATATATATATATATATATATATATATATATATATATATATATATATAAATTTATATATTTATTATATATATTGTATATTTTTTTTAAGCATTTTTGAAGGTGCGCCGCTACTTCGCGGATTTTCAGTTTTCGCGGATGGTCTCGGTCCCCATTAACCGCGATAACCGAGGGTTCACTGTACTCCATAAAATTTACAAAAAGCGAGGTGAAACACTCAACCAGAGCTGCTTTTTTTTAACATTTCTCGAGGGCCATGGCGAGCCATTTCAAAAAAGCTGCACAACTAACGTATAAAATATTGATAAATTTGCTCGGCCTGATGTGTGTGTAAAGTTTTACGAGTTGTCGTTCATATTTAGAACCTCATAATCAGCTTTGTTTTATTGCCGAACAGTGCAATGCCACTCCCACAACTTTTCACGAAAAATCACGAATTTCGTATTGTGACATCCTCATGGCCGAAACAGTCATCCGAGCATATATGAGGGCGACCTTGTTGAGTTGCACGGAGAAAAACATCCAAGAAAATAACTTGTATTAGCTTTTACCAGTTGGTGGCGCTACTACTACGATGTAAAATAAGTTGGTAGATGTCTTCAGGGCTGAAGTATCCTCAAATGTGTACAACTTCGAGAAGATAGGATCATCTGAGTCATGTTGCCGGAGCTTTTGTTGCCACAGAGTACAATCGGACTTTTCAGCACCTTAATAGCCACGCCTTTTGCCAAAACGTCACAAAATTCGGCAGAGAGTAAGATCATTGTCTTGAGTCTTTTCTGACTAATTTTCAGTCGGATTCGTCAAAAGGGCACCGTGCAGTACGTGAAAATTAAAATAAAAACAAATTTTTGATTCCACTTGGCGGCACTGTGTGTATAACAAAATAATAACATTACGATGTCTTCAGGTCGGGACGTTTTATTTACAGGTGAAGGTTTGGATTTTTAGGAGCATGTGCAGGGGAGTTATTAAGCATTCATTTATTTGTATTAGGTTCATTTTGTCTTCTTATTATTGATATTTGACTGATTCATTAAAAGCAGACAATTATGTTTTAGGTTAATTTTTTACCTGACATGTTTCGGCGAGTCTTTTGCCTTCTTCAGAGTGTCGCATGATGGTGTCTTGAGACCCGTCTTTATCAGCTGATGTTCCATGAGGGTGTGACTTACCTGTCAAAAAAATGAAAAAATCAGAGCAGTAAAAGAACAAGCACAACATGAACATTACAAATCAGCAATCACTGACCACTGCAAAAGGGAAAACCACATCATGGACCGGGAGAAGGGCAGGGTCATCCGCACCGAAGAGAACAAACAACAGCGCTGGATCAGAGAGGCCATTGAGATCTGCAAGCGAGGCATAAAAACCATGAACAGAGACAAGGGAGCCTTCATCCTCTCTACCACCTGGAGCAGCATTTTGGCGGAGTGAACGGACAGCGGGGGGCGTGACTTGCCTTCCTTCTTGTGACAGGTAAGTCACGCCCTCATGGAACATCAGCTGATAAAGACGGGTCACAAGACAGCATCATGTGACACTCTGAAGAAGGCTAAAGACTTTCGTATTGTGACATGCTCAAGGCCTAAACACTCATCCGAGCAAATATAAGGTAGATTTTGTTCACCTGCCCGGAGAAAAACATCAACGAAAATAATTTGTATTTGTTTTAACCAGTTGGTGGCGCTACCACTGCGATCAAAAATAAGTTGGCAGCCGTCTTCAGGGCCTGAATATCCTCAAATGTGAAAAATTTCGAGAAGATGGATCATCTGAATCATTTTGCAGGAACTTTTGTTGCCACTGAGAATAATCAGACTCTGCGGCACCGTAATAGCCACGCCCTTCGAAGGAAAGTCACAAAAATAGGGATAGAGTAAGATCAATGTCTTGAGTCTTTTCTAGCCAATTTTCAATCAGATTCGTTAAAAGGGCACCGTGCAGTACGTCAAAATGTAAAAAATGATATTGATTGGCGCAAGGTGTATAACTGAATATAAACATATAGATGTCTTCAGGTACAGACTTTTTATGTACATGTGAAGTTTTGGATTTTTAGCAGCATGTGCAGGAGAGTTATTAAGCATTTTGTCCATTGCGGCGAAGGAAATCTTAAGTGAAAACTTTGAAGACCCGCCCCCGTCATATAGTATTTCGGAAACAAAAAACTTTAGCCCCAGTGTTTGTCCCAGGTCTTCAGATGCTACAGACAGAATTTTAAGGCAATCAGATGAAGCCTTTAGGATCAGGGTGCAAAAGAATGACCCCTGTAAACATGCAAAAAAGGGCAAAAGTCGGACTTTCAAAAATTCATAACTCACTTCCTGTTCATATTAGACGTTAAAATATCAAATTTTTCGCCATGCCCGATGAGACTGCCAAGTTTGGTGAGTTTTTGTGCATGTTTCGGGGGTCAAAAATGCGATCGAACAATCGGAAAAATAATAATAATAATAATTTCTACAAAAACAATAGGGACTTCGCAGCGGTCGCTGCTCAGGCCCTAATAATAATAATAATAATATTAATAATAATAAAAGTAATAATATTTTCTACAAAAACAATAGGGACCTCGCAGCCGTCGCAGCTCGGGCCCTAATAACAATTTCTAGAAAAACAATAGGGACCTCGCAGCGGTCACTGCTCGGGCCCTAATAATAATAATAATAAAAATAATAATAATTTCCACAAAAACAATGGGGACCTCGTAGCGGTCGCTGCTCAGGCCCTAATAATAATTTCTACAAAAACAATAGGGACCTCGCCGCCGTCGCTGCTCGGGCCCCAATAATAATTTCTACACAAAGTCCATTGTGGTGACCCGCCCCCTTTTAAGTAAATTCAAAATGGCCGACTTCCTGTAAAACCTAGCTCATTGCTCCAAGAGACTTTTTTGTAGGTCTTGGTCTTATACATACAGTGAACCCTCGCTACTTCGCGGTTCACCTTTCGCGGGTTCAGTGCTTCGCGGGTCTAAAAAATATTCGGGGGCATTGTAGTTTCGCCGAGCGAAAATAATTTGTATTTGTTTTAACCAGTTGGTGGCGCTACCACTGCGATCAAAAATAAGTTGGCAGCCGTCTTCAGGGCCTGAATATCCTCAAATGGGGCGCTGGAGCGGTTAGACGGCCGGCGTGCGCCGAAGAAGAGCGTGGGCGAAGAGGAGAGTGGACGAAGAAGAGCACGTTCTCCCGGACACGATCGGTGGCGACGTTTCGCGCGGTTCGGACCGTACCAGAGCTCCGGCCGGCGTGCGTGGCAGTTAAGCCGTAGAGGAGCACCTTCCCCGGGCACGGGCGGTGCCAAGCGGCCCCTAAGTTTAACCGAATGGAAGCTCCGGAGGAGGAGGGCATGCTCGCGTCACAGTAAGCCGAAGAGGAGCACCTTCCCCGGGCACGGGCGGTTCCAAGCGGCCCCTAAGTTTAACCGAATGGAAGCTCCGGAGGAGGAGGGCATGCTCGCGTCACAGTAAGCCGAAGAGGAGCACCTTCCCCGGGCACGGGCGGTTCCAAGCGGCCCCTAAGTTTAACTGAATGGAAGCTCCGGAGGAGGAGGGCATGCTCGCGTCACAGTAAGCCGAAGAGGAGCACCTTCCCCGGGCACGGGCGGTGCCAAGCGGCCCCTAAGTTTAACAGAATGGAAGTTCCGGGGGAGGAGGGCGGGCGTGTGTCACAGTTAAGCCGAATTGGAGCACCTCTTCCGCCCGGGCACGAGCGGAGCGCGAGGCTGTCAGTTATGAATGAATAAATGAATAAATAAATAAAGAATGCCACCTTTCATTTCACAGGGCACACCGGACGGCGTACCAGCAGGTAAAAGTCGGAGTAATTAAATAAATACAAAAAGAATGGCTGGGGAATAAAAAAATAATACGTTTTAATAATAATTTGGTTTTTTTGTTATAAAATGAATTTCACTCTCTCTCTCCCCGTATATATATATATATATATATATATATATATATATCTATATATATATATATTGTATATTTTTTTAAGCATTTTTGAAGGTGCGCCGCTACTTCGCGGATTTTCAGTTTTCGCGGGTGGTCTCGGTCCCCATTAACCGCGATAACCGAGGGTTCACTGTACTCCATAAAATTTACAAAAAGCGAGGTGAAACACTCAATCAGGGCTGCTTTTTTGAACATTTCTCGAGGGCCATGGCGAGCCATTTCAAAAAAGCTGCACAACTAACGTATAAAATATTGATAAATTTGCTCGGCCTGATGTGTGTGTAAAGTTTCACGAGTTGTCGTTCATATTTAGAACCTCATAATCAGCGTTGTTTTATTGCCGAACAGTGCAATGCCACTCCCACAACTTTTCACGAAAAAGGACTAATTTCGTATTGTGACATCCTCATGGCCGAAACAGTCATCCGAGCATATATGAGGGCGACCTTGTTGAGTTGCACGGAGAAAAACATCCAAGAAAATAACTTGTATTAGCTTTTACCAGTTGGTGGCGCTACTACTACGATGTAAAATAAGTTGGTAGATGTCTTCTGGGCTGAAGTATCCTCAAATGTGTACAACTTCGAGAAGATAGGATCATCTGAGTCATGTTGCCGGAGCTTTTGTTGCCACAGAGTACAATCGGACTTTTCAGCACCGTAATAGCCACGCCTTTTGCCAAAACGTCACAAAATTCGGCAGAGAGTAAGATCATTGTCTTGAGTCTTTTCTGACTAATTTTCAGTCGGATTCGTCAAAAGGGCACCGTGCAGTACGTGAAAATTAAAATAAAAACAAATTTTTTATTCCACTTGGCGGCGCTGTGTGTATAACAAAATAATAACATTAAGATGTCTTCAGGTCGGGACGTTTTATTTACAGGTGAAGGTTTGGATTTTTAGGAGCATGTGCAGGGGAGTTATTAAGCATTCATTTATTTGTATTAGGTTCATTTTGTCTTCTTATTATTGATATTTGACTGATTCATTAAAAGCAGACAATTATGTTTTAGGTTAATTTTTTACCTGACATGTTTCGGCGAGTCTTTTGCCTTCTTCAGAGTGTCGCATGATGGTGTCTTGAGACCCGTCTTTATCAGCTGATGTTCCATGAGGGTGTGACTTACCTGTCAAAAAAATGAAAAAATCAGAGCAGTAAAAGAACAAGCACAACATGAACATTACAAATCAGCAATCACTGACCACTGCAAAAGGGAAAACCACATCATGGACCGGGAGAAGGGCAGGGTCATCCGCACCGAAGAGAACAAACAACAGCGCTGGATCAGAGAGGCCATTGAGATCTGCAAGCGAGGCATAAAAACCATGAACAGAGACAAGGGAGCCTTCATCCTCTCTACCACCTGGAGCAGCATTTTGGCGGAGTGAACGGACAGCGGGGGGCGTGACTTGCCTTCATTCTTGTGACAGGTAAGTCACGCCCTCATGGAACATCAGCTGATAAAGACGGGCCACAAGACACCATCATGTGACACTCTGAAGAAGGCGAAAGACTTTCGTATTGTGACATCCTCAAGGCCTAAACACTCATCCGAGCAAATGTAAGGTAGATTTTGTTAACCTGCCCGGAGAAAAAAATCAACGAAAATAATTTGTATTTGTTTTAACCAGTTGGTGGCGCTACCACTGCGATCAAAAATAAGTTGGCAGCCGTCTTCAGGGCCTGAATATCCTCAAATGTGAAAAATTTCGAGAAGATGGATCATCTGAATCATTTTGCAGGAACTTTTGTTGCCACGGAGAATAATCAGACTCTGCGGCACCGTAATAGCCACGCCCTTCGAAGGAAAGTCACAAAAATAGGGATAGAGTAAGATCAATGTCTTGAGTCTTTTCTAGCCAATTTTCAATCAGATTCGTTAAAAGGGCACCGTGCAGTACGTCAAAATGTAAAAATTGATATTGATTGGCGCAAGGTGTATAACTGAATATAAACATATAGATGTCTTCAGGTACAGACTCTTTATGTACATGTGAAGTTTTGGATTTTTAGCAGCATGTGCAGGAATGTTACTAAGCATTTTGTCCATTGCGGCGAAGGAAATCTTAAGTGAAAACTTTGAAGCCCCGCCCCCGTCATATAGTATTTCGGAAACAAAAAATTTTAGCCCCAGTGTTTGTCCCAGGTCTTCAGATGCTACAGACAGAATTTTAAGGCAATCAGATGAAGCCTTTAGGATCAGGGTGCAAAAGAATGACCCCTGTAAACATGCAAAAAAGGGCAAAAGTCGGACTTTCAAAAATTCATAACTCACTTCCTGTTCATATTAGACGTTAAAATATCAAATTTTTCGCCATGCCCGATGAGACTGCCAAGTTTGGTGAGTTTTTGTGCATGTTTCGGGGGTCAAAAATGCGATCGAACAATCGGAAAAATAATAATAATAATAATTTCTACAAAAACAATAGGGACTTCGCAGCGGTCGCTGCTCAGGCCCTAATAATAATAATAATAATAATAATAAAAGTAATAATGTTTTCTACAAAAACAATAGGGACCTCGCCGCGGTCGCTGCTCGGGGCCCAATAATAATTTCTACACAAAGTCCATTGTGGTGACCCGCCCCCTTTTAAGTAAATTCAAAATGGCCGACTTCCTGTAAAACCTAGCTCATTGCTCCAAGAGACTTTTTTGTAGGTCTTGGTCTTATACATACAGTGAACCCTCGCTACTTCGCGGTTCACCTTTCGCGGGTTCAGTGCTTCGCGGGTCTAAAAAATATTCGGGGGCATTGTAGTTTCGCCGAGCGGCACGACGGGGCGCTGGAGCGGTTAGACGGCCGGCGTGCGCCGAAGAAGAGCGTGGGCGAAGAGGAGAGTGGACGAAGAAGAGCACGTTCCCCCGGACACGATCGGTGGCGACGTTTCGCGCGGTTCGGACCGTACCAGAGCTCCGGCCGGCGTGCGTGGCAGTTAAGCCGTAGAGGAGCACCTTCCCCGGGCACGGGCGGTTCCAAGCGGCCCCTAAGTTTAACCGAATGGAAGCTCCGGAGGAGGAGGGCATGCTCGCGTCACAGTAAGCCGAAGAGGAGCACCTTCCCCGGGCACGGGCGGTGCCAAGCGGCCCCTAAGTTTAACCGAATGGAAGCTCCGGGGGAGGAGGGCGGGCGTGTGTCACAGTTAAGCCAAATTGGAGCACCTCTTCTGCCCGGGCACGAGCGGAGCGCGAGGCTGTCAGTTATGAATGAATAAATGAATAAATAAATAAAGAATGCCACCTTTCATTTCACAGGGCACACCGGACGGCGTACCAGCAGGTAAAAGTCGGAGTAATTAAATAAATACTAAAAGAATGGCTGGGGAATAAAAAAATAATACGTTTTAATAATAATTTGGTTTTTTTGTTATAACATGAATTTCACTCTCTCTCTCCCCGTATATATATATATATATATATATATATATATATATATATATATATTTATTATATATATTGTTTATTTTTTTTAAGCATTTTTGAAGGTGCGCCGCTACTTCGCGGATTTTCAGTTTTCGCGGGTGGTCTCGGTCCCCGTTAACCGCGATAACCGAGGGTTCACTGTACTCCATAAAATTTACAAAAAGCGAGGTGAAACACTCAACCAGAGCTGCTTTTTTTAACATTTCTCGAGGGCCATGGCGAGCCATTTCAAAAAAGCTGCACAACTAACGTATAAAATATTGATAAATTTGCTCGGCCTGATGTGTGTGTAAAGTTTTACGAGTTGTCGTTCATATTTAGAACCTCATAATCAGCTTTGTTTTATTGCCGAACAGTGCAATGCCACTCCCACAACTTTTCATGAAAAAGGACGAATTTCGTATTGTGACATCCTCATGGCCGAAACAGTCATCCGAGCATATATGAGGGCGACCTTGTTGAGTTGCACGGAGAAAAACATCCAAGAAAATAACTTGTATTAGCTTTTTCCAGTTGGTGGCGCTACTACTACGATGGAAAATAAGTTGGTAGATGTCTTCAGGGCTGAAGTATCCTCAAATGTGTACAACTTCGAGAAGATAGGATCATCTGAGTCATGTTGCCGGAGCTTTTGTTGCCACAGAGTACAATCGGACTTTTCAGCACCTTAATAGCCACGCCTTTTGCCAAAACGTCACAAAATTCGGCAGAGAGTAAGATCATTGTCTTGAGTCTTTTCTGACTCATTTTCAGTCGGATTCGTCAAAAGGGCACCGTGCAGTACGTGAAAATTAAAATAAAAACTAATTTTTGATTCCACTTGGCGGCACTGTGTGTATAACAAAATAATAACATTAAGATGTCTTCAGGTCGGGACGTTTTATTTACAGGTGAAGGTTTGGATTTTTAGGAGCATGTGCAGGGGAGTTATTAAGCATTCATTTATTTGTATTAGGTTCATTTTGTCTTCTTATTATTGATATTTGACTGATTCATTAAAAGCAGACAATTATGTTTTAGGTTAATTTTTTACCTGACATGTTTCGGCGAGTCTTTCGCCTTCTTCAGAGTGTCGCATGATGGTGTCTTGAGACCCGTCTTTATCAGCTGATGTTCCATGAGGGTGTGACTTACCTGTCAAAAAAATGAAAAAATCAGAGCAGTAAAAGAACAAGCACAACATGAACATTACAAATCAGCAATCACTGACCACTGCAAAAGGGAAAACCACATCATGGACCGGGAGAAGGGCAGGGTCATCCGCACAGAAGAGAACAAACAACAGCGCTGGATCAGAGAGGCCATTGAGATCTGCAAGCGAGGCATAAAAACCATGAACAGAGACAAGGGAGCCTTCATCCTCTCTACCACCTGGACCAGCATCTTGGCGGAGTGAACGGACAGCGGGGGGCGTGACTTGCCTTCATTCTTGTGACAGGTAAGTCACGCCCTCATGGAACATCAGCTGATAAAGACGGGTCACAAGACAGCATCATGTGACACTCTGAAGAAGGCGAAAGACTTTTGTATTGTGACATGCTCAAGGCCTAAACACTCATCCGAGCAAATATAAGGTAGATTTTGTTCACCTGCCCGGAGAAAAACATCAACGAAAATAATTTGTATTTGTTTTAACCAGTTGGTGGCGCTACCACTGCGATCAAAAATAAGTTGGCAGCCGTCTTCAGGGCCTGAATATCCTCAAATGTGAAAGATTTCCAGAAGATGGATCATCTGAATCATTTTGCAGGAACTTTTGTTGCCACGGAGAATAATCAGACTCTGCGGCACCGTAATAGCCACGCCCTTTGAAGGAAAGTCATAAAAATAGGGATAGAGTAAGATCAATGTCTTGAGTCTTTTCTAGCCAATTTTCAATCGGATTCGTTAAAAGGGCACCATGCAGTACGTCAAAATGTAAAAAATGATATTGATTGGCGCAAGGTGTATAACTGAATATAAACATATAGATGTCTTCAGGTACAGACTCTTTATGTACATGTGAAGTTTTGGATTTTTAGCAGCATGTGCAGGAGAGTTATTAAGCATTTTGTCCATTGCGGCGAAGGAAATCTTAAGTGAAAACTTTGAAGCCCCGCCCCCGTCATATAGTATTTCGGAAACAAAAAATTTTAGCCCCAGTGTTTGTCCCAGGTCTTCAGATGCTACAGACAGAATTTTAAGGCAATCAGATGAAGCCTTTAGGATCAGGGTGCAAAAGAATGACCCCTGTAAACATGCAAAAAAGGGCAAAAGTCGGACTTTCAAAAATTCATAACTCACTTCCTGTTCATATTAGACGTTAAAATATCAAATTTTTCGCCATGCCCGATGAGACTGCCAAGTTTGGTGAGTTTTTGTGCATGTTTCGGGGGTCAAAAATGCGATCGAACAATCGGAAAAATAATAATAATAATAATTTCTACAAAAACAATAGGGACTTCACAGCGGTCGCTGCTCAGGCCCTAATAATAATAATAATAATAATAATAAAAGTAATAATATTTTCTACAAAAACAATAGGGACCTCGCCGCGGTCGCGGCTCGGGCCCCAATAATAATTTCTACACAAAGTCCATTGTGGTGACCCGCCCCCTTTTAAGTAAATTCAAAATGGCCGACTTCCTGTAAAACCTAGCTCATTGCTCCAAGAGACTTTTTTGTAGGTCTTGGTCTTATACATACAGTGAACCCTCGCTACTTCGCTGTTCACCTTTCGCGGGTTCAGTGCTTCGCGGGTCTAAAAAATATTCGGGGGCATTGTAGTTTCGCCGAGCGGCACGACGGGGCGCTGGAGCGGTTAGACGGCCGGCGTGCGCCGAAGAAGAGCGTGGGCGAAGAGGAGAGTGGACGAAGAAGAGCACGTTCCCCCGGACACGATCGGTGGCGACGTTTCGCGCGGTTCGGACCGTACCAGAGCTCCGGCCGGCGTGCGTGGCAGTTAAGCCGTAGAGGAGCACCTTCCCCGGGCACGGGCGGTTCCAAGCGGCCCCTAAGTTTAACCGAATGGAAGCTCCGGAGGAGGAGGGCATGCTCGCGTCACAGTAAGCCGAAGAGGAGCACCTTCCCCGGGCACGGGCGGTGCCAAGCGGCCCCTAAGTTTAACCGAATGGAAGCTCCGGGGGAGGAGGGCGGGCGTGTGTCACAGTTAAGCCAAATTGGAGCACCTCTTCTGCCCGGGCACGAGCGGAGCGCGAGGCTGTCAGTTATGAATGAATAAATGAATAAATAAATAAAGAATGCCACCTTTCATTTCACAGGGCACACCGGACGGCGTACCAGCAGGTAAAAGTCGGAGTAATTAAATAAATACTAAAAGAATGGCTGGGGAATAAAAAAATAATACGTTTTAATAATAATTTGGTTTTTTTGTTATAACATGAATTTCACTCTCTCTCTCCCCGTATATATATATATATATATATATATATATATATATATTTATTATATATATTGTTTATTTTTTTTAAGCATTTAGTGAAGGTGCGCCGCTACTTCGCGGATTTTCAGTTTTCGCGGGTGGTCTCGGTCCCCGTTAACCGCGATAACCGAGGGTTCACTGTACTCCATAAAATTTACAAAAAGCGAGGTGAAACACTCAACCAGAGCTGCTTTTTTTAACATTTCTCGAGGGCCATGGCGAGCCATTTCAAAAAAGCTGCACAACTAACGTATAAAATATTGATAAATTTGCTCGGCCTGATGTGTGTGTAAAGTTTTACAAGTTGTCGTTCATATTTAGAACCTCATAATCAGCTTTGTTTTATTGCCGAACAGTGCAATGCCACTCCCACAACTTTTCATGAAAAAGGACGAATTTCGTATTGTGACATCCTCATGGCCGAAACAGTCATCCGAGCATATATGAGGGCGACCTTGTTGAGTTGCACGGAGAAAAACATCCAAGAAAATAACTTGTATTAGCTTTTACCAGTTGGTGGCGCTACTACTACGATGGAAAATAAGTTGGTAGATGTCTTCAGGGCTGAAGTATCCTCAAATGTGTACAACTTCGAGAAGATAGGATCATCTGAGTCATGTTGCCGGAGCTTTTGTTGCCACAGAGTACAATCGGACTTTTCAGCACCTTAATAGCCACGCCTTTTGCCAAAACGTCACAAAATTCGGCAGAGAGTAAGATCATTGTCTTGAGTCTTTTCTGACTCATTTTCAGTCGGATTCGTCAAAAGGGCACCGTGCAGTACGTGAAAATTAAAATAAAAACTAATTTTTGATTCCACTTGGCGGCACTGTGTGTATAACAAAATAATAACATTAAGATGTCTTCAGGTCGGGACGTTTTATTTACAGGTGAAGGTTTGGATTTTTAGGAGCATGTGCAGGGGAGTTATTAAGCATTCATTTATTTGTATTAGGTTCATTTTGTCTTCTTATTATTGATATTTGACTGATTCATTAAAAGCAGACAATTATGTTTTAGGTTAATTTTTTACCTGACATGTTTCGGCGAGTCTTTCGCCTTCTTCAGAGTGTCGCATGATGGTGTCTTGAGACCCGTCTTTATCAGCTGATGTTCCATGAGGGTGTGACTTACCTGTCAAAAAAATGAAAAAATCAGAGCAGTAAAAGAACAAGCACAACATGAACATTACAAATCAGCAATCACTGACCACTGCAAAAGGGAAAACCACATCATGGACCGGGAGAAGGGCAGGGTCATCCGCACAGAAGAGAACAAACAACAGCGCTGGATCAGAGAGGCCATTGAGATCTGCAAGCGAGGCATAAAAACCATGAACAGAGACAAGGGAGCCTTCATCCTCTCTACCACCTGGACCAGCATCTTGGCGGAGTGAACGGACAGCGGGGGGCGTGACTTGCCTTCATTCTTGTGACAGGTAAGTCACGCCCTCATGGAACATCAGCTGATAAAGACGGGTCACAAGACAGCATCATGTGACACTCTGAAGAAGGCGAAAGACTTTTGTATTGTGACATGCTCAAGGCCTAAACACTCATCCGAGCAAATATAAGGTAGATTTTGTTCACCTGCCCGGAGAAAAACATCAACGAAAATAATTTGTATTTGTTTTAACCAGTTAGTGGCGCTACCACTGCGATCAAAAATAAGTTGGCAGCCGTCTTCAGGGCCTGAATATCCTCAAATGTGAAAGATTTCCAGAAGATGGATCATCTGAATCATTTTGCAGGAACTTTTGTTGCCACGGAGAATAATCAGACTCTGCGGCACCGTAATAGCCACGCCCTTTGAAGGAAAGTCATAAAAATAGGGATAGAGTAAGATCAATGTCTTGAGTCTTTTCTAGCCAATTTTCAATCGGATTCGTTAAAAGGGCACCATGCAGTACGTCAAAATGTAAAAAATTATATTGATTGGCGCAAGGTGTATAACTGAATATAAACATATAGATGTCTTCAGGTACAGACTCTTTATGTACATGTGAAGTTTTGGATTTTTAGCAGCATGTGCAGGAGAGTTATTAAGCATTTTGTCCATTGCGGCGAAGGAAATCTTAAGTGAAAACTTTGAAGCCCCGCCCCCGTCATATAGTATTTCGGAAACAAAAAATTTTAGCCCCAGTGTTTGTCCCAGGTCTTCAGATGCTACAGACAGAATTTTAAGGCAATCAGATGAAGCCTTTAGGATCAGGGTGCAAAAGAATGACCCCTGTAAACATGCAAAAAAGGGCAAAAGTCGGACTTTCAAAAATTCATAACTCACTTCCTGTTCATATTAGACGTTAAAATATCAAATTTTTCGCCATGCCCGATGAGACTGCCAAGTTTGGTGAGTTTTTGTGCATGTTTCGGGGGTCAAAAATGCGATCGAACAATCGGAAAAATAATAATAATAATAATTTCTACAAAAACAATAGGGACTTCGCAGCGGTCGCTGCTCAGGCCCTAATAATAATAATAATAATAATAATAAAAGTAATAATATTTTCTACAAAAACAATAGGGACCTCGCCGCGGTCGCGGCTCGGGCCCCAATAATAATTTCTACACAAAGTCCATTGTGGTGACCCGCCACCTTTTAAGTAAATTCAAAATGGCCGACTTCCTGTAAAACCTAGCTCATTGCTCCAAGAGACTTTTTTGTAGGTCTTGGTCTTATACATACAGTGAACCCTCGCTACTTCGCGGTTCACCTTTCGCGGGTTCAGTGCTTCGCGGGTCTAAAAAATATTCGGGGGCATTGTAGTTTCGCCGAGCGGCACGACGGGGCGCTGGAGCGGTTAGACGGCCGGCGTGCGCCGAAGAAGAGCGTGGGCGAAGAGGAGAGTGGACGAAGAAGAGCACGTTCTCCCGGACACGATCGGTGGCGACGTTTCGCGCGGTTCGGACCGTACCAGAGCTCCGGCCAGCGTGCGTGGCAGTTAAGCCGTAGAGGAGCACCTTCCCCGGGCACGGGCGGTGCCAAGCGGCCCCTAAGTTTAACCGAATGGAAGCTCCGGAGGAGGAGGGCATGCTCGCGTCACAATAAGCCGAAGAGGAGCACCTTCCCCGGGCACGGGCGGTTCCAAGCGGCCCCTAAGTTTAACCGAATGGAAGCTCCGGGGGCGGAGGGCGGGCGTGTGTCACAGTTAAGCCAAATTGGAGCACCTCTTCTGCCCGGGCACGAGCGGAGCGCGAGGCTGTCAGTTATGAATGAATAAATGAATAAATAAATAAAGAATGCCACCTTTCATTTCACAGGGCACACCGGACGGCGTACCAGCAGGTAAAAGTCGGAGTAATTAAATAAATACTAAAAGAATGGCTGGGGAATAAAAAAATAATACGTTTTAATAATAATTTGGTTTTTTTGTTATAACATGAATTTCACTCTCTCTCTCCCCGTATATATATATATATATATATATATATATATATAAATATATATATATTTATTATATATATTGTTTATTTTTTTTAAGCATTTTTGAAGGTGCGCCGCTACTTCGCGGATTTTCAGTTTTCGCGGGTGGTCTCGGTCCCCGTTAACCGCGATAACCGAGGGTTCACTGTACTCCATAAAATTTACAAAAAGCGAGGTGAAACACTCAACCAGAGCTGCTTTTTTTAACATTTCTCGAGGGCCATGGCGAGCCATTTCAAAAAAGCTGCACAACTAACGTATAAAATATTGATAAATTTGCTCGGCCTGATGTGTGTGTAAAGTTTTACGAGTTGTCGTTCATATTTAGAACCTCATAATCAGCTTTGTTTTATTGCCGAACAGTGCAATGCCACTCCCACAACTTTTCACGAAAAAGGACGAATTTCGTATTGTGACATCCTCATGGCCGAAACAGTCATCCGAGCAAATATAAGGTAGATTTTGTTCACCTGCCCGGAGAAAAACATCAACGAAAATAATTTGTATTTGTTTTAACCAGTTGGTGGCGCTACCACTGCGATCAAAAATAAGTTGGCAGCCGTCTTCAGGGCCTGAATATCCTCAAATGTGAAAAATTTCGAGAAGATGGATCATCTGAATCATTTTGCAGGAACTTTTGTTGCCACGGAGAATAATCAGACTCTGCGGCACCGTAATAGCCAAGCCCTTCGAAGGAAAGTCACAAAAATAGGGATAGAGTAAGATCAATGTCTTGAGTCTTTTCTAGCCAATTTTCAATCAGATTCGTTAAAAGGGCACCGTGCAGTACGTCAAAATGTAAAAAATGATATTGATTGGCGCAAGGTGTATAACTGAATATAAACATATAGATGTCTTCAGGTACAGACTTTTTATGTACATGTGAAGTTTTGGATTTTTAGCAGCATGTGCAGGAGAGTTATTAAGCATTTTGTCCATTGCGGCGAAGGAAATCTTAAGTGAAAACTTTGAAGCCCCGCCCCCGTCATATAGTATTTCGGAAACAAAAAATTTTAGCCCCAGTGTTTGTCCCAGGTCTTCAGATGCTACAGACAGAATTTTAAGGCAATCAGATGAAGCCTTTAGGATCAGGGTGCAAAAGAATGACCCCTGTAAACATGCAAAAAAGGGCAAAAGTCGGACTTTCAAAAATTCATAACTCACTTCCTGTTCATATTAGACGTTAAAATATCAAATTTTTCGCCATGCCCGATGAGACTGCCAAGTTTGGTGAGTTTTTGTGCATGTTTCGGGGGTCAAAAATGCGATCGAACAATCGGAAAAATAATAATAATAATAATTTCTACAAAAACAATAGGGACTTCGCAGCGGTCGCTGCTCAGGCCCTAATAATAATAATAATAATATTAATAATAATAAAAGTAATAATATTTTCTACAAAAACAATAGGGACCTCGCAGCCGTCGCAGCTCGGGCCCTAATAACAATTTCTAGAAAAACAATAGGGACCTCGCAGCGGTCACTGCTCGGGCCCTAATAATAATAATAATAAAAATAATAATAATTTCCACAAAAACAATGGGGACCTCGTAGCGGTCGCTGCTCAGGCCCTAATAATAATTTCTACAAAAACAATAGGGACCTCGCCGCCGTCGCTGCTCGGGCCCCAATAATAATTTCTACACAAAGTCCATTGTGGTGACTCGCCCCCTTTTAAGTAAATTCAAAATGGCCGACTTCCTGTAAAACCTAGCTCATTGCTCCAAGAGACTTTTTTGTAGGTCTTGGTCTTATACATACAGTGAACCCTCGCTACTTCGCGGTTCACCTTTCGCGGGTTCAGTGCTTCGCGGGTCTAAAAAATATTCGGGGGCATTGTAGTTTCGCCGAGCGGCACGACGGGGCGCTGGAGCGGTTAGACGGCCGGCGTGCGCCGAAGAAGAGCGTGGGCGAAGAGGAGAGTGGACGAAGAAGAGCACGTTCTCCCGGACACGATCGGTGGCGACGTTTCGCGCGGTTCGGACCGTACCAGAGCTCCGGCCGGCGTGCGTGGCAGTTAAGCCGTAGAGGAGCACCTTCCCCGGGCACGGGCGGTGCCAAGCGGCCCCTAAGTTTAACCGAATGGAAGCTCCGGAGGAGGAGGGCATGCTCGCGTCACAGTAAGCCGAAGAGGAGCACCTTCCCCGGGCACGGGCGGTTCCAAGCGGCCCCTAAGTTTAACCGAATGGAAGCTCCGGAGGAGGAGGGCATGCTCGCGTCACAGTAAGCCGAAGAGGAGCACCTTCCCCGGGCACGGGCGGTTCCAAGCGGCCCCTAAGTTTAACTGAATGGAAGCTCCGGAGGAGGAGGGCATGCTCGCGTCACAGTAAGCCGAAGAGGAGCACCTTCCCCGGGCACGGGCGGTGCCAAGCGGCCCCTAAGTTTAACCGAATGGAAGTTCCGGGGGAGGAGGGCGGGCGTGTGTCACAGTTAAGCCGAATTGGAGCACCTCTTCCGCCCGGGCACGAGCGGAGCGCGAGGCTGTCAGTTATGAATGAATAAATGAATAAATAAATAAAGAATGCCACCTTTCATTTCACAGGGCACACCGGACGGCGTACCAGCAGGTAAAAGTCGGAGTAATTAAATAAATACAAAAAGAATGGCTGGGGAATAAAAAAATAATACGTTTTAATAATAATTTGGTTTTTTTGTTCTAAAATGAATTTCACTCTCTCTCTCCCCGTATATATATATATATATATATATATATATATATATATATATATTTATTATATATATTGTATATTTTTTTTAAGCATTTTTGAAGGTGCGCCGCTACTTCGCGGATTTTCAGTTTTCGCGGGTGGTCTCGGTCCCCATTAACCGCGATAACCGAGGGTTCACTGTACTCCATAAAATTTACAAAAAGCGAGGTGAAACACTCAACCAGAGCTGCTTTTTTTTAACATTTCTCGAGGGCCATGGCGAGCCATTTCAAAAAAGCTGCACAACTAACTTATAAAATATTGATAAATTTGCTCGGCCTGATGTGTGTGTAAAGTTTTACGAGTTGTCGTTCATATTTAGAACCTCATAATCAGCTTTGTTTTATTGCCGAACAGTGCAATGCCACTCCCACAACTTTTCACGAAAAATCATGAATTTCGTATTGTGACATCCTCATGGCCGAAACAGTCATCCGAGCATATATGAGGGCGACCATGTTGAGTTGCACGGAGAAAAACATCCAAGAAAATAACTTGTATTAGCTTTTACCAGTTGGTGGCGCTACTACTACGATGTAAAATAAGTTGGTAGATGTCTTCAGGGCTGAAGTATCCTCAAATGTGTACAACTTCGAGAAGATAGGATCATCTGAGTCATGTTGCCGGAGCTTTTGTTGCCACAAAGTACAATCGGACTTTTCAGCACCTTAATAGCCACGCCTTTTGCCAAAACGTCACAAAATTCGGCAGAGAGTAAGATCATTGTCTTGAGTCTTTTCTGACTAATTTTCAGTCGGATTCGTCAAAAGGGCACCGTGCAGTACGTGAAAATTAAAATAAAAACAAATTTTTGATTCCACTTGGCGGCACTGTGTGTATAACAAAATAATAACATTAAGATGTCTTCAGGTCGGGACGTTTTATTTACAGGTGAAGGTTTGGATTTTTAGGAGCATGTGCAGGGGAGTTATTAAGCATTCATTTATTTGTATTAGGTTCATTTTGTCTTCTTATTATTGATATTTGACTGATTCATTAAAAGCAGACATTTATGTTTTAGGTTAATTTTTTACCTGACATGTTTCGGCGAGTCTTTCGCCTTCTTCAGAGTGTCGCATGATGGTGTCTTGAGACCAGTCTTTATCAGCTGATGTTCCATGAGGGTGTGACTTACCTGTCAAAAAAATTAAAAAATCAGAGCAGTAAAAGAACAAGCACAACATGAACATTACAAATCAGCAATCACTGACCACTGCAAAAGGGAAAACCACATCATGGACCGGGAGAAGGGCAGGGTCATCCGCACAGAAGAGAACAAACAACAGCGCTGGATCAGAGAGGCCATTGAGATCTGCAAGCGAGGCATAAAAACCATGAACAGAGACAAGGGAACCTTCATCCTCTCTACCACCTGGAGCAGCATTTTGGCGGAGTGAACGGACAGCGGGGGGCGTGACTTGCCTTCGTTCTTGTGACAGGTAAGTCACGCCCTCATGGAACATCAGCTGATAAAGACGGGCCACAAGACACCATCATGTGACACTCTGAAGAAGGCGAAAGACTTTCGTATTGTGACATCCTCAAGGCCTAAACACTCATCCGAGCAAATGTAAGGTAGATTTTGTTAACCTGCCCGGAGAAAAAAATCAACGAAAATAATTTGTATTTGTTTTAACCAGTTGGTGGTGCTACCACTGCGATCAAAAATAAGTTGGCAGCCGTCTTCAGGGCCTGAATATCCTCAAATGTGAAAAATTTCGAGAAGATGGATCATCTGAATCATTTTGCAGGAACTTTTGTTGCCACGGAGAATAATCAGACTCTGCGGCACCGTAATACCCACGCCCTTCGAAGGAAAGTCACAAAAATAGGGATAGAGTAAGATCAATGTCTTGAGTCTTTTCTAGCCAATTTTCAATCAGATTCGTTAAAAGGGCACCGTGCAGTACGTCAAAATGTAAAAAATGATATTGATTGGCGCAAGGTGTATAACTGAATATAAACATATAGATGTCTTCAGGTCCAGACTCTTTATGTACATGTGAAGTTTTGGATTTTTAGCAGCATGTGCAGGAGAGTTATTAAGCATTTTGTCCATTGCGGCGAAGGAAATCTTAAGTGAAAACTTTGATGCCCCGCCCCCGTCATATAGTATTTCGGAAACAAAAAATTTTAGCCCCAGTGTTTGTGCCAGGTCTTCAGATGCTACAGACAGAATTTTAAGGCAATCAGATGAAGCCTTTAGGATCAGGGTGCAAAAGAATGACCCCTGTAAACATGCAAAAAAGGGCAAAAGTCGGACTTTCAAAAATTCATAACTCACTTCCTGTTCATATTAGACGTTAAAATATCAAATTTTTCGCCATGCCCGATGAGACTGCCAAGTTTGGTGAGTTTTTGTGCATGTTTCGGGGGTCAAAAATGCGATCGAACAATCGGAAAAATAATAATAATAATAATTTCTACAAAAACAATAGGGACTTCGCAGCGGTCGCTGCTCAGGCCCTAATAATAATAATAATAATAATAATAAAAGTAATAATATTTTCTACAAAAACAATAGGGACCTCGCAGCCGTCGCAGCTCGGGCCCTAATAACAATTTCTAGAAAAACAATAGGGACCTCGCCGCCGTCGCTGCTCGGGCCCCAATAATAATTTCTACACAAAGTCCATTGTGGTGACCCGCCCCCTTTTAAGTAAATTCAAAATGGCCGACTTCCTGTAAAACCTAGCTCATTGCTCCAAGAGACTTTTTTGTAGGTCTTGGTCTTATACATACAGTGAACCCTCGCTACTTCGCGGTTCACCTTTCGCGGGTTCAGTGCTTCGCGGGTCTAAAAAATATTCGGGGGCATTGTAGTTTCGCCGAGCGGCACGACGGGGCGCTGGAGCGGTTAGACGGCCGGCGTGCGCAGAAGAAGAGCGTGGGCGAAGAGGAGAGTGGACGAAGAAGAGCACGTTCCCCCGGACACGATCGGTGGCGACGTTTCGCGCGGTTCGGACCGTACCAGAGCTCCGGCCAGCGTGCGTGGCAGTTAAGCCGTAGAGGAGCACCTTCCCCGGGCACGGGCGGTGCCAAGCGGCCCCTAAGTTTAACCGAATGGAAGCTCCGGAGGAGGAGGGCATGCTCGCGTCACAGTAAGCCAAAGAGGAGCACCTTCCCCGGGCACGGGCGGTTCCAAGCGGCCCCTAAGTTTAACCGAATGGAAGCTCCGGAGGAGGAGGGCATGCTCGCGTCACAGTAAGCCGAAGAGGAGCACCTTCCCCGGGCACGGGCGGTGCCAAGCGGCCCCTAAGTTTAACCGAATGGAATCTCCGGGGGAGGAGGACGGGCGTGTGTCACAGTTAAGCCAAATTGGAGCACCTCTTCTGCCCGGGCACGAGCGGAGCGCGAGGCTGTCAGTTATGAATGAATAAATAAATAAAGAATGCCACCTTTCATTTCACAGGGCACACCGGACGGCGTACCAGCAGGTAAAAGTCGGAGTAATTAAATAAATACAAAAAGAATGGCTGGGGAATAAAAAAATAATACGTTTTAATAATAATTTGGTTTTTTTGTTATAACATGAATTTCACTCTCTCTCTCCCCGTATATATATATATATATATATATATATATATATATATATATATATATATATATATATATATATATATATTTATATATTTATTATATATATTGTATTTTTTTTTTAAGCATTTTTGAAGGTGCGCCGCTACTTCGCGGATTTTCAGTTTTCGCGGGTGGTCTCGGTCCCCATTAACCGCGATAACCGAGGGTTCACTGTACTCCATAAAATTTACAAAAAGCGAGGTGAAACACTCAACCAGAGCTGCTTTTTTTTAACATTTCTCGAGGGCCATGGCGAGCCATTTCAAAAAAGCTGCACAACTAACGTATAAAATATTGATAAATTTGCTCGGCCTGATGTGTGTGTAAAGTTTTACGAGATGTCGTTCATATTTAGAACCTCATAATCAGCTTTGTTTTATTGCCGAACAGTGCAATGCCACTCCCACAACTTTTCACGAAAAATCACGAATTTCGTATTGTGACATCCTCATGGCCGAAACAGTCATCCGAGCATATATGAGGGCGACCTTGTTGAGTTGCACGGAGAAAAACATCCAAGAAAATAACTTGTATTAGCTTTTACCAGTTGGTGGCGCTACTACTACGATGTAAAATAAGTTGGTAGATGTCTTCAGGGCTGAAGTATCCTCAAATGTGTACAACTTCGAGAAGATAGGATCATCTGAGTCATGTTGCCGGAGCTTTTGTTGCCACAGAGTACAATCGGACTTTTCAGCACCTTAATAGCCACGCCTTTTGCCAAAACGTCACAAAATTCGGCAGAGAGTAAGATCATTGTCTTGAGTCTTTTCTGACTAATTTTCAGTCAGATTCGTCAAAAGGGCACCGTGCAGTACGTGAAAATTAAAATAAAAACACATTTTTGATTCCACTTGGCGGCACTGTGTGTATAACAAAATAATAACATTAAGATGTCTTCAGGTCGGGACGTTTTATTTACAGGTGAAGGTTTGGATTTTTAGGAGCATGTGCAGGGGAGTTATTAAGCATTCATTTATTTGTATTAGGTTCATTTTGTCTTCTTATTATTGATATTTGACTGATTCATTAAAAGCAGACAATTATGTTTTAGGTTAATTTTTTACCTGACATGTTTCGGCGAGTCTTTCGCCTTCTTCAGAGTGTCGCATGATGGTGTCTTGAGACCCGTCTTTATCAGCTGATGTTCCATGAGGGTGTGACTTACCTGTCAAAAAAATGAAAAATCAGAGCAGTAAAAGAACAAGCACAACATGAACATTACAAATCAGCAATCACTGACCACTGCAAAAGGGAAAACCACATCATGGACCGGGAGAAGGGCAGGGTCATCCGCACCGAAGAGAACAAACAACAGCGCTGGATCAGAGAGGCCATTGAGATCTGCAAGCGAGGCATAAAAACCATGAACAGAGACAAGGGAGCCTTCATCCTCTCTACCACCTGGAGCAGCATTTTGGCGGAGTGAACGGACAGCGGGGGGCGTGACTTGCCTTCGTTCTTGTGACAGGTAAGTCACGCCCTCATGGAACATCAGCTGATAAAGACGGGCCACAAGACACCATCATGTGACACTCTGAAGAAGGCGAAAGACTTTCGTATTGTGACATCCTCAAGGCCTAAACACTCATCCGAGCAAATGTAAGGTAGATTTTGTTAACCTGCCCGGAGAAAAAAATCAACGAAAATAATTTGTATTTGTTTTAACCAGTTGGTGGCGCTACCACTGCGATCAAAAATAAGTTGGCAGCCGTCTTCAGGGCCTGAATATCCTCAAATGTGAAAAATTTCGAGAAGATGGATCATCTGAATCATTTTGCAGGAACTTTTGTTGCCACGGAGAATAATCAGACTCTGCGGCACCGTAATAGCCACGCCCTTCGAAGGAAAGTCACAAAAATAGGGATAGAGTAAGATCAATGTCTTGAGTCTTTTCTAGCCAATTTTCAATCAGATTCGTTAAAAGGGCACCGTGCAGTACGTCAAAATGTAAAAAATGATATTGATTGGCGCAAGGTGTATAACTGAATATAAACATATAGATGTCTTCAGGTACAGACTCTTTATGTACATGTGAAGTTTTGGATTTTTAGCAGCATGTGCAGGAGAGTTATTAAGCATTTTGTCCATTGCGGCGAAGGAAATCTTAAGTGAAAACTTTGATGCCCCGCCCCCGTCATATAGTATTTCGGAAACAAAAAATTTTAGCCCCAGTGTTTGTGCCAGGTCTTCAGATGCTACAGACAGAATTTTAAGGCAATCAGATGAAGCCTTTAGGAACAGGGTGCAAAAGAATGACCCCTGTAAACATGCAAAAAAGGGCAAAAGTCGGACTTTCAAAATTTCATAACTCACTTCCTGTTCATATTAGACGTTAAAATATCAAATTTTTCGCCATGCCCGATGAGACTGCCAAGTTTGGTGAGTTTTTGTGCATGTTTCGGGGGTCAAAAATGCGATCGAACAATCGGAAAAATAATAATAATAATAATTTCTACAAAAACAATAGGGACTTCGCAGCGGTCGCTGCTCAGGCCCTAATAATAATAATAATAATAATAATAAAAGTAATAATATTTTCTACAAAAACAATAGGGACCTCGCCGCGGTCGCTGCTCGGGCCCCAATAATAATTTCTACACAAAGTCCATTGTGGTGACCCGCCCCCTTTTAAGTAAATTCAAAATGGCCGACTTCCTGTAAAACCTAGCTCATTGCTCCAAGAGACTTTTTTGTAGGTCTTGGTCTTATACATACAGTGAACCCTCGCTACTTCGCGGTTCACCTTTCGCGGGTTCAGTGCTTCGCGGGTCTAAAAAATATTCGGGGGCATTGTAGTTTCGCCGAGCGGCACGACGGGGCGCTGGAGCGGTTAGACGGCCGGCGTGCGCCGAAGAAGAGCGTGGGCGAAGAGGAGAGTGGACGAAGAAGAGCACGTTCCCCCGGACACGATCGGTGGCGACGTTTCGCGCGGTTCGGACCGTACCAGAGCTCCGGCCAGCGTGCGTGGCAGTTAAGCCGTAGAGGAGCACCTTCCCCGGGCACGGGCGGTGCCAAGCGGCCCCTAACTTTAACCGAATGGAAGCTCCGGAGGAGGAGGGCATGCTCGCGTCACAGTAAGCCGAAGAGGAGCACCTTCCCCGGGCACGGGCGGTTCCAAGCGGCCCCTAAGTTTAACCGAATGGAAGCTCCGGAGGAGGAGGGCATGCTCGCGTCACAGTAAGCCGAAGAGGAGCACCTTCCCCGGGCACGGGCGGTGCCAAGCGGCCCCTAAGTTTAACTGAATGGAAGCTCCGGGGGAGGAGGGCGGGCGTGTGTCACAGTTAAGCCAAATTGGAGCACCTCTTCTGCCCGGGCACGAGCGGAGCGCGAGGCTGTCAGTTATGAATGAATAAATGAATAAATAAATAAAGAATGCCACCTTTCATTTCACAGGGCACACCGGACGGCGTACCAGCAGGTAAAAGTCGGAGTAATTAAATAAATACAAAAAGAATGGCTGGGGAATAAAAAAATAATACGTTTTAATAATAATTAGTTTTTTTTGTTATAACATGAATTTCACTCTCTCTCTTCCCGTATATATATATATATATATATATATATATATATATATATATATATATATTTATTATATATATTGTATATTTTTTTTAAGCATTTTTGAAGGTGCGCCGCTACTTCGCGGATTTTCAGTTTTCGCGGGTGGTCTCGGTCCCCATTAACCGCGATAACCGAGGGTTCACTGTACTCCATAAAATTTACAAAAAGCGAGGTGAAACACTCAACCAGAGCTGCTTTTTTTAAAACATTTCTCGAGGGCCATGGCGAGCCATTTCAAAAAAGCTGCACAACTAACGTATAAAATATTGATACATTTGCTCGGCCTGATGTGTGTGTAAAGTTTCACGAGTTGTCGTTCATATTTAGAACCTCATAATCAGCGTTGTTTTATTGCCGAACAGTGCAATGCCACTCCCACAACTTTTCACGAAAAAGGACTAATTTCGTATTGTGACATCCTCATGGCCGAAACAGTCATCCGAGCATATATGAGGGCGACCTTGTTGAGTTGCACGGAGAAAAACATCCAAGAAAATAACTTGTATTAGCTTTTACCAGTTGGTGGCGCTACTACTACGATGTAAAATAAGTTGGTAGATGTCTTCAGGGCTGAAGTATCCTCAAATGTGTACAACTTCGAGAAGATAGGATCATCTGAGTCATGTTGCCGGAGCTTTTGTTGCCACAGAGTACAATCGGACTTTTCAGCACCTTAATAGCCACGCCTTTTGCCAAAACGTCACAAAATTCGGCAGAGAGTAAGATCATTGTCTTGAGTCTTTTCTGACTAATTTTCAGTCGGATTCGTCAAAAGGGCACCGTGCAGTACGTGAAAATTAAAATAAAAAAAAATTTTTGATTCCACTTGGCGGCACTGTGTGTATAACAAAATAATAACATTAAGATGTCTTCAGGTCGGGACGTTTTATTTACAGGTGAAGGTTTGGATTTTTAGGAGCATGTGCAGGGGAGTTATTAAGCATTCATTTATTTGTATTAGGTTCATTTTGTCTTCTTATTATTGATATTTGACTGATTCATTAAAAGCAGACAATTATGTTTTAGGTTAATTTTTTACCTGACATGTTTCGGCGAGTCTTTCGCCTTCTTCAGAGTGTCGCATGATGGTGTCTTGAGACCCGTCTTTATCAGCTGATGTTCCATGAGGGTGTGACTTACCTGTCAAAAAAATGAAAAAATCAGAGCAGTAAAAGAACAAGCACAACATGAACATTACAAATCAGCAATCACTGACCACTGCAAAAGGGAAAACCACATCATGGACCGGGAGAAGGGCAGGGTCATCCGCACAGAAGAGAACAAACAACAGCGCTGGATCAGAGAGGCCATTGAGATCTGCAAGCGAGGCATAAAAACCATGAACAGAGACAAGGGAGCCTTCATCCTCTCTACCACCTGGACCAGCATCTTGGCGGAGTGAACGGACAGCGGGGGGCGTGACTTGCCTTCATTCTTGTGACAGGTAAGTCACGCCCTCATGGAACATCAGCTGATAAAGACGGGTCACAAGACAGCATCATGTGACACTCTGAAGAAGGCGAAAGACTTTTGTATTGTGACATGCTCAAGGCCTAAACACTCATCCGAGCAAATATAAGGTAGATTTTGTTCACCTGCCCGGAGAAAAACATCAACGAAAATAATTTGTATTTGTTTTAACCAGTTGGTGGCGCTACCACTGCGATCAAAAATAAGTTGGCAGCCGTCTTCAGGGCCTGAATATCCTCAAATGTGAAAGATTTCCAGAAGATGGATCATCTGAATCATTTTGCAGGAACTTTTGTTGCCACGGAGAATAATCAGACTCTGCGGCACCGTAATAGCCACGCCCTTTGAAGGAAAGTCATAAAAATAGGGATAGAGTAAGATCAATGTCTTGAGTCTTTTCTAGCCAATTTTCAATCGGATTCGTTAAAAGGGTACCATGCAGTACGTCAAAATGTAAAAAATGATATTGATTGGCGCAAGGTGTATAACTGAATATAAACATGTCGATGTCTTCAGGTACAGACTCTTTATGTACATGTGAAGTTTTGGATTTTTAGCAGCATGTGAAGGAGAGTTATTAAGCATTTTGTCCATTGCGGCGAAGGAAATCTTAAGTGAAAACTTTGAAGCCCCGCCCCCGTCATATAGTATTTCGGAAACAAAAAGTTTTAGCCCCAGTGTTTGTCCCAGGTCTTCAGATGCTACAGACAGAATTTTAAGGCAATCAGATGAAGCCTTTAGGATCAGGGTGCAAAAGAATGACCCCTGTAAACATGCAAAAAAGGGCAAAAGTCGGACTTTCAAAAATTCATAACTCACTTCCTGTTCATATTAGACGTTAAAATATCAAATTTTTCGCCATGCCCGATGAGACTGCCAAGTTTGGTGAGTTTTTGTGCATGTTTCGGGGGTCAAAAATGCGATCGAACAATCGGAAAAATAATAATAATAATAATTTCTACAAAAACAATAGGGACTTCGCAGCGGTCGCTGCTCAGGCCCTAATAATAATAATAATAATAATAATAAAAGTAATAATGTTTTCTACAAAAACAATAGGGACCTCGCCGCGGTCGCTGCTCGGGCCCCAATAATAATTTCTACACAAAGTCCATTGTGGTGACCCGCCCCCTTTTAAGTAAATTCAAAATGGCCGACTTCCTGTAAAACCTAGCTCATTGCTCCAAGAGACTTTTTTGTAGGTCTTGGTCTTATACATACAGTGAACCCTCGCTACTTCGCGGTTCACCTTTCGCGGGTTCAGTGCTTCGCGGGTCTAAAAAATATTCGGGGGCATTGTAGTTTCGCAGAGCGGCACGACGGGGCGCTGGAGCGGTTAGACGGCCGGCGTGCGCCGAAGAAGAGCGTGGGCGAAGAGGAGAGTGGACGAAGAAGAGCACGTTCCCCCGGACACGATCGGTGGCGACGTTTCGCGCGGTTCGGACCGTACCAGAGCTCCGGCCGGCGTGCGTGGCAGTTAAGCCGTAGAGGAGCACCTTCCCCGGGCACGGGCGGTTCCAAGCGGCCCCTAAGTTTAACCGAATGGAAGCTCCGGAGGAGGAGGGCATGCTCGCGTCACAGTAAGCCGAAGAGGAGCACCTTCCCCCGGCACGGGCGGTGCCAAGCGGCCCCTAAGTTTAACCGAATGGAAGCTCCGGGGGAGGAGGGCGGGCGTGTGTCACAGTTAAGCCAAATTGGAGCACCTCTTCTGCCCGGGCACGAGCGGAGCGCGAGGCTGTCAGTTATGAATGAATAAATGAATAAATAAATAAAGAATGCCACCTTTCATTTCACAGGGCACACCGGACGGCGTACCAGCAGGTAAAAGTCGGAGTAATTAAATAAATACTAAAAGAATGGCTGGGGAATAAAAAAATAATACGTTTTAATAATAATTTGTTTTTTTTGTTATAACATGAATTTCACTCTCTCTCTCCCCGTATATATATATATATATATATATATATATATATATATATATATATTTATTATATATATTGTATATTTTTTTTAAGCATTTTTGAAGGTGCGCCGCTACTTCGCGGATTTTCAGTTTTCGCGGGTGGTCTCGGTCCCCATTAACCGCGATAACCGAGGGTTCACTGTACTCCATAAAATTTACAAAAAGCGAGGTGAAACACTCAACCAGAGCTGCTTTTTTTAACATTTCTCGAGGGCCATGGCGAGCCATTTCAAAAAAGCTGCACAACTAACGTATAAAATATTGATAAATTTGCTCGGCCTGATGTGTGTGTAAAGTTTTACGAGTTGTCGTTCATATTTAGAACCTCATAATCAGCTTTGTTTTATTGCCGAACAGTGTAATGCCACTCCCACAACTTTTCACGAAAAAGGACGAATTTCGTATTGTGACATCCTCATGGCCGAAACAGTCATCCGAGCATATATGAGGGCGACCTTGTTGAGTTGCACGGAGAAAAACATCCAAGAAAATAACTTGTATTAGCTTTTACCAGTTGGTGTCGCTACTACTACGATGTAAAATAAGTTGGTAGATGTCTTCAGGGCTGAAGTATCCTCAAATGTGTACAACTTCGAGAAGATAGGATCATCTGAGTCATGTTGCCGGAGCTTTTGTTGCCACAGAGTACAATCGGACTTTTCAGCACCTTAATAGCCACGCCTTTTGCCAAAACGTCAAGAAATTCGGCAGAGAGTAAGATCATTGTCTTGAGTCTTTTCTGACTAATTTTCAGTCGGATTCGTCAAAAGGGCACCGTGCAGTACGTGAAAATTAAAATAAAAACAAATTTTTGATTCCACTTGGCGGCACTGTGTGTATAACAAAATAATAACATTACGATGTCTTCAGGTCGGGACGTTTTATTTACAGGTGAAGGTTTGGATTTTTAGGAGCATGTGCAGGGGAGTTATTAAGCATTCATTTATTTGTATTAGGTTCATTTTGTCTTCTTATTATTGATATTTGTGTCATGACCCGTGTCTGCCACGTCAGTGTTTTTGTTGTTATTTTCTTCCCTCCTTCCTGCCATGTGCCTTTTGTTATTGTTTTCATCACCTCCCTGCCATGTGCCTTTGTTATTGTTTTCGTTCTCACCAGCTACGCACCTGTTCCTAGTCATCATCACGCACCTGTTCCTAGTCATCATCACGCACCTGCTTCCCATCTGCTCCCCTAAGTACCCGGACTATTTAAACCTTCCAGACCGACAACGCAGTGTCGGGTCATTACCCTGTTTGCCTCCTGTTGCCACGTCACCTCGGACTCTCACGACTTGCGCTTCGCTCCCGTTGTTGTACTTTTCTTCGTTCCCTGTCCGCCTGGCTCGTTCCCGTCTCGTGTTTGGTCCTTGTCATCGTCCAGTTAGTCTCGTTCAGTTGCCTGTGTTGTTTCTTTGCCCACGCCCCGTTGTTCGTCCCCACCAAGCTCCACAATAAATCTCCTTAAAGCTTCACCTACCCCTGCTTCCTCGCTTCTTGGGTCCACCTCCTCATCGCCGCAAGGCGACTCCTGACAGAATGACCCGACCCCGAAAAAAGGACCCAGCGAGGGGCTCGCGGCGGCGTCATGGACACCGCCGCACGGACCCCCCCCACCAACCCGCCGATCAGCTCAGCGCCACGTCTGCCACGCTACCCGCTTCCCCAGATTACGAGGACTTGTTCGAAAAGACCGCCTACCTTTTGGACTCCCGCCGCGCTGAGTTGGGCGCACGACTGGCCCAGATAGCGGAGCAGGTGGCCTCGATCGCGGAGAAGGGCGCCGCTGCGGTACCACCCCGGGAGACTATCATGGAGCTGACAGCTCAGATGGTGGAGCTGGAGGTCAAGATGGTGGAGAGCATGAGGCTGGCACAGCTGGCCGACCGACAGCTGGCTGAAAGGCGTCCCGCTTCCACGTCATCTGCCGCAACCCACGTCGCCTCCACGTCCGTAGCAGCAACCCACGTCGCCTCCACGTCAGCTGCAGCAACCCATGCAGCCCCCACGTCAGCTGCACCGACCGTGCAGCCTCCGGTGCCTGCCCCTCACCAGCCTGCCGACCAGCCCCGTACCTCGTCTTCCTTTCACGGTAACGCCCTCGTCTTCCTTCCCGACCTTCCTCCACACTGTACCATTGATTCCGATTACGACGACAATTTTGATCACCAGGCCAATTCACCCACTCACGCTTTAGTTGATAATGATTTAGCAGATGATTCTGAGCACTATGCCCCGCACGTTTTTGTCGACTCGGATCACGAGTACGATGCAGACCACATCTACGCCTTGTTAGACGCTCAGCGCCACCCGGACACAGTTAGTACCAGTCACTTTTTCCCCCCCGAACCATTCCTGACACCTTTTTCGTTTGAGTCTTCCAAGACCACCTCCCAATCCACCTCGCGCACTTCACGTCCCAAATCACGTAGATCACGGCCACGTCGTTCCCCTCGTTCACCATCGGTTTTAGCACCTGCTCACGTTCCCCTGGCACCCCCTAGCTCGCGTTCACCAGCCCCTGTAACCTTGGTCCCGCGTGTTCCCCATTCCCCTGATTCCCTATGGCGGCAGGCTGATAGGGATCAGGGCCCCCGGTTCGGCTGTGCCCGGACCGACTGCTGCATCCGGCCCTCTGTCGCCCCCCCGCCAGCTACTGAACTTTGTCCCGGCTCCTCTCCAGCCGCAGCGTCCCATCCCGGCTCTCTGCCAGCTGCTGAGCCCCGTCTCAGCTCCCCGCTAGCTGCTGAGCCCCGTTCCGGTTCCTCCCCAGCTGCTGAGCCCCTTCCCGGCTCCCCGCCAGCTGCTGAGCCCCTTCCCGGCTCCCCGCCAGCTGCCGAGCCCCGTTCCGGTTCCCCGCCAGCTGCCGCGCCCCGTGCCGGCTCCCCGCCAGCAGATGAGTCCCGTTCCGGCTCCCCGCCAGATGATAAGCCCCGTCCCGGTTCCCCCCGAGCTGCTGGGGCCTGTTCTGGCCTCCCGAGAGCTGCTGACCCCCGCTCCGGCGCCTCGCCAGCGCTTCAAGTTCCTGTTCCGGCGGAGCACGTCCTGCGTCCGCCACAAGTCCCTGTTCCGGCGGAGCACGCCCTGCGTCCGCCACCAGTCCCTGTTCCGGCGGAGCACGCCATGCGTCCGCCACAAGTCACAGTTCTGGCGGAGCACGTCCTGCGTCCGCCACAAGTCCCTGTTCCGGCGGAGCACGTCCTGCGTCCGCCACAAGTCCCTATCCCGGCGGAGCACGCCCTGTGTCCGCCATCAGTCCCTGTTCCTGCGGAGCACGCCATGCGTCCGCCACAAGTCCCTGTTCTGGCGGAGCACGTCCTGCGTCCGCCACCAGTCCCTGTCCCGGCGGAGCACGCCCTGTGTCCGCCATCAGTCCCTGTCCCGGCGGAGCACGGCCTGTGTCCGCCATCAGTCCCTGTTCCGGCGGAGCACGTCCTGCGTCCGCCGCAAGTCCCTGTTCCGGCGGAGCACTCCATGCGTCCGCCCCAAGTCCCTGTTCCGGCGGAGCACGCCATGCCTCCGCCACAAGTCCCTGTTCTGGCGGAGCACGTCCTGCGTCCGCCACAAGTCCCTGTTCCGGCGGAGCACGCCATGCGTCCGCCACAAGTCCCTATCCCGGCGGAGCACGTTCTGCGTCCGCCCCAAGTCCCAGTTCTGGCGGAGCAGGCCCCGCGTCCGCCACAAGACCCAGTTCTGGCGGAGCACGCCTTGCGTCCGTCACAAGTCCCTGTCGCGGCGGAGCACGCCCTGCGTCCGCTACCAGTCCCGGTCCCCGCTGCGCCCGGCCCGCCGCGGCTCCAAGTCCCGTTCTCGGCGGCGTCCGATGAACCGCCGTCGCCACTCGCCTCTGGCCCTGCGGTGCCAGATGAACCACCGCCACTTCTCGCCTCCGTGTCGGCGGCGTCCGACGATCCACTACCGCTCCAGATTCCTGCCTCAGCGGTGGACGATGACCAGCCGCCGCCTGCCGCCCTTGCCTCGGCGGCATCCGACGAACCGCCGGCGCTCCACGTTCCTGTCTCAGCGGGGTTGGAGGACCAGCCGCCGTGCCACGTTCCGGTCTCGGCGGGGTTCGAGGACCAGCCGCCACTCCACGTTCCTGTCTCGGCGGGGTTCGAGGACCAGCCGCCGCTCCACGTTCCTGTCCCGGCGGGGTGCGATGACCTGCCGCCGCTCCACGTTCCTGTCTCGGCGGGGTTCGAGGACCAGCCGCCGCTCCACGTTCCTGTCTCGGCGGGGTTCGAGGACCAGCCGCCGCTCCACGTTCCTGTCCCGCGGGCACTCGACGATCATCCGCCGCTCCAAGTTCCCGTCCCGCCGGCGTTCGACGACCAGCCACAGCTCCACGTTCCTGCTTCGGCGGGGCTCGACGACCTGCCGCCGCTCCACGTTCCTGTCTCGGCGGGGTTCGACGACCAGCCGCCGCTCCACGTTCCTGACTCGGCGGGGCTGGACGACCAGCCGCCGCTCCACGTTCCGGTCTCGGGTGCGCCCGGACGTCCGCCTGAGTGTTCACGGGTGGACTTGTTGATCGGGCCTCCCGGACGCCCGCCTGAATGGCCCCGTCGGGACTCGCTGGTCTGGCCCCCTGGACATCCGCCAGACTGGCCTAGTTCGCGGGCCTTGGTCCCGCCTCCCGGACGTCCGCCCGAATGGCCCCGTCGGGACTCGCTGGTCTGGCCCCCTGGACATCCGCCAGACCAGCCTAGTTCGCGGGCCTTGGTCCCGCCTCCCGGACGTCCGCCCGAATGGCCCCGTCGGGGCTCGCTGGTCTGGCCCCCTGGACATCCGCCAGACCGGCCTAGTTCGCGGGCCTTGGTCCCACCTACCGGCCCCCTTCCGCCCACCCTCGTTCTTGGACTTGGTTTCATTTTTGACTGTTTTCGTTTGGGACGTCTGGAAGCCGTCCCTTGAGGGGGGGGTACTGTCATGACCCGTGTCTGCCACGTCAGTGTTTTTGTTGTTATTTTCTTCCCTCCTTCCTGCCATGTGCCTTTTGTTATTGTTTTCATCACCTCCCTGCCATGTGCCTTTGTTATTGTTTTCGTTCTCACCAGCTACGCACCTGTTCCTAGTCATCATCACGCACCTGTTCCTAGTCATCATCACGCACCTGCTTCCCATCTGCTCCCCTAAGTACCCGGACTATTTAAACCTTCCAGACCGACAACGCAGTGTCGGGTCATTACCCTGTTTGCCTCCTGTTGCCACGTCACCTCGGACTCTCACGACTTGCGCTTCGCTCCCGTTGTTGTACTTTTCTTCGTTCCCTGTCCGCCTGGCTCGTTCCCGTCTCGTGTTTGGTCCTTGTCATCGTCCAGTTAGTCTCGTTCAGTTGCCTGTGTTGTTTCTTTGCCCACGCCCCGTTGTTCGTCCCCACCAAGCTCCACAATAAATCTCCTTAAAGCTTCACCTACCCCTGCTTCCTCGCTTCTTGGGTCCACCTCCTCATCGCCGCAAGGCGACTCCTGACAATTTGACTGATTCATTAAAAGCAGACAATTATGTTTTAGGTTAATTTTTTACCTGACATGTTTCGGCGAGTCTTTCGCCTTCTTCAGAGTGTCGCATGATGGTGTCTTGAGCTGATGTTCCATGAGGGTGTGACTTACCTGTCAAAAAAATGAAAAAAATCAGAGCAGTAAAAGAACAAGCACAACATGAACATTACAAATCAGCAATCACTGACCACTGCAAAAGGGAAAACCACATCATGGACCGGGAGAAGGGCAGGGTCATCCGCACAGAAGAGAACAAACAACAGCGCTGGATCAGAGAGGCCATTGAGATCTGCAAGCGAGGCATAAAAACCATGAACAGAGACAAGGGAGCCTTCATCCTCTCTACCACCTGGACCAGCATCTTGGCGGAGTGAACGGACAGCGGGGGGCGTGACTTGCCTTCATTCTTGTGACAGGTAAGTCACGCCCTCATGGAACATCAGCTGATAAAGACGGGTCACAAGACAGCATCATGTGACACTCTGAAGAAGGCGAAAGACTTTCGTATTGTGACATGCTCAAGGCCTAAACACTCATCCGAGCAAATATAAGGTAGATTTTGTTCACCTGCCCGGAGAAAAACATCAACGAAAATAATTTGTATTTGTTTTAACCAGTTGGTGGCGCTACCACTGCGATCAAAAATAAGTTGGCAGCCGTCTTCAGGGCCTGAATATCCTCAAATGTGAAAAATTTCGAGAAGATGGATCATCTGAATCATTTTGCAGGAACTTTTGTTGCCACGGAGAATAATCAGACTCTGCGGCACCGTAATAGCCACGCCCTTCGAAGGAAAGTCACAAAAATAGGGATAGAGTAAGATCAATGTCTTGAGTCTTTTGTAGCCAATTTTCAATCAGATTCGTTAAAAGGGCACCGTGCAGTACGTCAAAATGTAAAAAATGATATTGATTGGCGCAAGGTGTATAACTGAATATAAACATATAGATGTCTTCAGGTACAGACTTTTTATGTACATGTGAAGTTTTGGATTTTTAGCAGCATGTGCAGGAGAGTTATTAAGCATTTTGTCCATTGCGGCGAAGGAAATCTTAAGTGAAAACTTTGAAGCCCCGCCCCCGTCATATAGTATTTCGGAAACAAAAAATTTTAGCCCCAGTGTTTGTCCCAGGTCTTCAGATGCTACAGACAGAATTTTAAGGCAATCAGATGAAGCCTTTAGGATCAGGGTGCAAAAGAATGACCCCTGTAAACATGCAAAAAAGGGCAAAAGTCGGACTTTCAAAAATTCATAACTCACTTCCTGTTCATATTAGACGTTAAAATATCAAATTTTTCGCCATGCCCGATGAGACTGCCAAGTTTGGTGAGTTTTTGTGCATGTTTCGGGGTCAAAAATGCGATCGAACAATCGGAAAAATAATAATAATAATAATTTCTACAAAAACAATAGGGACTTCGCAGCGGTCGCTGCTCAGGCCCTAATAATAATAATAATAATATTAATAATAATAAAAGTAATAATATTTTCTACAAAAACAATAGGGACCTCGCAGCCGTCGCAGCTCGGGCCCTAATAACAATTTCTAGAAAAACAATAGGGACCTCGCAGCGGTCACTGCTCGGGCCCTAATAATAATAATAATAAAAATAATAATAATTTCCACAAAAACAATGGGGACCTCGTAGCGGTCGCTGCTCAGGCCCTAATAATAATTTCTACAAAAACAATAGGGACCTCGCCGCCGTCGCTGCTCGGGCCCCAATAATAATTTCTACACAAAGTCCATTGTGGTGACCCGCCCCCTTTTAAGTAAATTCAAAATGGCCGACTTCCTGTAAAACCTAGCTCATTGCTCCAAGAGACTTTTTTGTAGGTCTTGGTCTTATACATACAGTGAACCCTCGCTACTTCGCGGTTCACCTTTCGCGGGTTCAGTGCTTCGCGGGTCTAAAAAATATTCGGGGGCATTGTAGTTTCGCCGAGCGGCACGACGGGGCGCTGGAGCGGTTAGACGGCCGGCGTGCGCCGAAGAAGAGCGTGGGCGAAGAGGAGAGTGGACGAAGAAGAGCACGTTCTCCCGGACACGATCGGTGGCGACGTTTCGCGCGGTTCGGACCGTACCAGAGCTCCGGCCGGCGTGCGTGGCAGTTAAGCCGTAGAGGAGCACCTTCCCCGGGCACGGGCGGTGCCAAGCGGCCCCTAAGTTTAACCGAATGGAAGCTCCGGAGGAGGAGGGCATGCTCGCGTCACAGTAAGCCGAAGAGGAGCACCTTCCCCGGGCACGGGCGGTTCCAAGCGGCCCCTAAGGTTAACCGAATGGAAGCTCCGGAGGAGGAGGGCATGCTCGCGTCACAGTAAGCCGAAGAGGAGCACCTTCCCCGGGCACGGGCGGTTCCAAGCGGCCCCTAAGTTTAACTGAATGGAAGCTCCGGAGGAGGAGGGCATGCTCGCGTCACAGTAAGCCGAAGAGGAGCACCTTCCCCGGGTACGGGCGGTGCCAAGCGGCCCCTAAGTTTAACCGAATGGAAGTTCCGGGGGAGGAGGGCGGGCGTGTGTCACAGTTAAGCCGAATTGGAGCACCTCTTCCGCCCGGGCACGAGCGGAGCGCGAGGCTGTCAGTTATGCCACCTTTCATTTCACAGGGCACACCGGACGGCGTACCAGCAGGTAAAAGTCGGAGTAATTAAATAAATACGAAAAGAATGGCTGGGGAATAAAAAAATAATACGTTTTAATAATAATTTGGTTTTTTTGTTGTAAAATGAATTTCACTCTCTCTCTCCCCGTATATATATATATATATATATATATATATATATATATATATATATATATATATATATATATATATATATATATTTATTATATATATTGTATATTTTTTTTAAGCATTTTTGAAGGTGCGCCGCTACTTCGCGGATTTTCAGTTTTCGCGGGTGGTCTCGGTCCCCATTAACCGCGATAACCGAGGGTTCACTGTACTCCATAAAATTTACAAAAAGCGAGGTGAAACACTCAACCAGAGCTGCTTTTTTTTAACATTTCTCGAGGGCCATGGCGAGCCATTTCAAAAAAGCTGCACAACTAACTTATAAAATATTGATAAATTTGCTCGGCCTGATGTGTGTGTAAAGTTTTACGAGTTGTCGTTCATATTTAGAACCTCATAATCAGCTTTGTTTTATTGCCGAACAGTGCAATGCCACTCCCACAACTTTTCACGAAAAATCACGAATTTCGTATTGTGACATCCTCATGGCCGAAACAGTCATCCGAGCATATATGAGGGCGACCTTGTTGAGTTGCACGGAGAAAAACATCCAAGAAAATAACTTGTATTAGCTTTTACCAGTTGGTGGCGCTACTACTACGATGTAAAATAAGTTGGTAGATGTCTTCAGGGCTGAAGTATCCTCAAATGTGTACAACTTCGAGAAGATAGGATCATCTGAGTCATGTTGCCGGAGCTTTTGTTGCCACAAAGTACAATCGGACTTTTCAGCACCTTAATAGCCACGCCTTTTGCCAAAACGTCACAAAATTCGGCAGAGAGTAAGATCATTGTCTTGAGTCTTTTCTGACAAATTTTCAGTCGGATTCGTCAAAAGGGCACCGTGCAGTACGTGAAAATTAAAATAAAAACAAATTTTTGATTCCACTTGGCGGCACTGTGTGTATAACAAAATAATAACATTAAGATGTCTTCAGGTCGGGACGTTTTATTTACAGGTGAAGGTTTGGATTTTTAGGAGCATGTGCAGGGGAGTTATTAAGCATTCATTTATTTGTATTAGGTTCATTTTGTCTTCTTATTATTGATATTTGACTGATTCATTAAAAGCAGACAATTATGTTTTAGGTTAATTTTTTACCTGACATGTTTCGGCGAGTCTTTCGCCTTCTTCAGAGTGTCGCATGATGGTGTCTTGAGACCCGTCTTTATCAGCTGATGTTCCATGAGGGTGTGACTTACCTGTCAAAAAAATGAAAAATCAGATCAGTAAAAGAACAAGCACAACATGAACATTACAAATCAGCAATCACTGACCACTGCAAAAGGGAAAACCACATCATGGACCGGGAGAAGGGCAGGGTCATCCGCACAGAAGAGAACAAACAACAGCGCTGGATCAGAGAGGCCATTGAGATCTGCAAGCGAGGCATAAAAACCATGAACAGAGACAAGGGAGCCTTCATCCTCTCTACCACCTGGACCAGCATCTTGGCGGAGTGAACGGACAGCGGGGGGCGTGACTTGCCTTCATTCTTGTGACAGGTAAGTCACGCCCTCATGGAACATCAGCTGATAAAGACGGGTCACAAGACAGCATCATGTGACACTCTGAAGAAGGCGAAAGACTTTCGTATTGTGACATGCTCAAGGCCTAAACACTCATCCGAGCAAATATAAGGTAGATTTTGTTCACCTGCCCGGAGAAAAACATCAACGAAAATAATTTGTATTTGTTTTAACCAGTTGGTGGCGCTACCACTGCGATCAAAAATAAGTTGGCAGCCGTCTTCAGGGCCTGAATATCCTCAAATGTGAAAAATTTCGAGAAGATGGATCATCTGAATCATTTTGCAGGAACTTTTGTTGCCACGGAGAATAATCAGACTCTGCGGCACCGTAATAGCCACGCCCTTCGAAGGAAAGTCACAAAAATAGGGATAGAGTAAGATCAATGTCTTGAGTCTTTTGTAGCCAATTTTCAATCAGATTCGTTAAAAGGGCACCGTGCAGTACGTCAAAATGTAAAAAATGATATTGATTGGCGCAAGGTGTATAACTGAATATAAACATATAGATGTCTTCAGGTACAGACTTTTTATGTACATGTGAAGTTTTGGATTTTTAGCAGCATGTGCAGGAGAGTTATTAAGCATTTTGTCCATTGCGGCGAAGGAAATCTTAAGTGAAAACTTTGAAGCCCCGCCCCCGTCATATAGTATTTCGGAAACAAAAAATTTTAGCCCCAGTGTTTGTCCCAGGTCTTCAGATGCTACAGACAGAATTTTAAGGCAATCAGATGAAGCCTTTAGGATCAGGGTGCAAAAGAATGACCCCTGTAAACATGCAAAAAAGGGCAAAAGTCGGACTTTCAAAAATTCATAACTCACTTCCTGTTCATATTAGACGTTAAAATATCAAATTTTTCGCCATTCCCGATGAGACTGCCAAGTTTTGTGAGTTTTTGTGCATGTTTCGGGGGTCAAAAATGCGATCAAACAATCGGAAAAATAATAATAATAATAATTTCTACAAAAACAATAGGGACTTCGCAGCGGTCGCTGCTCAGGCCCTAATAATAATAATAATAATATTAATAATAATAAAAGTAATAATATTTTCTACAAAAACAATAGGGACCTCGCAGCCGTCGCAGCTCGGGCCCTAATAACAATTTCTAGAAAAACAATAGGGACCTCGCAGCGGTCACTGCTCGGGCCCTAATAATAATAATAATAAAAATAATAATAATTTCCACAAAAACAATGGGGACCTCGTAGCGGTCGCTGCTCAGGCCCTAATAATAATTTCTACAAAAACAATAGGGACCTCGCCGCCGTCACTGCTCGGGCCCCAATAATAATTTCTACACAAAGTCCATTGTGGTGACCCGCCCCCTTTTAAGTAAATTCAAAATGGCCGACTTCCTGTAAAACCTAGCTCATTGCTCCAAGAGACTTTTTTGTAGGTCTTGGTCTTATACATACAGTGAACCCTCGCTACTTCGCGGTTCACCTTTCGCGGGTTCAGTGCTTCGCGGGTCTAAAAAATATTCGGGGGCATTGTAGTTTCGCCGAGCGGCACGACGGGGCGCTGGAGCGGTTAGACGGCCGGCGTGCGCCGAAGAAGAGCGTGGGCGAAGAGGAGAGTGGACGAAGAAGAGCACGTTCTCCCGGACACGATCGGTGGCGACGTTTCGCGCGGTTCGGACCGTACCAGAGCTCCGGCCGGCGTGCGTGGCAGTTAAGCCGTAGAGGAGCACCTTCCCCGGGCACGGGCGGTGCCAAGCAGTCCCTAAGTTTAACCGAATGGAAGCTCCGGAGGAGGAGGGCATGCTCGCGTCACAGTAAGCCGAAGAGGAGCACCTTCCCCGGGCACGGGCGGTTCCAAGCGGCCCCTAAGTTTAACCGAATGGAAGCTCCGGAGGAGGAGGGCATGCTCGCGTCACAGTAAGCCGAAGAGGAGCACCTTCCCCGGGCACGGGCGGTTCCAAGCGGCCCCTAAGTTTAACTGAATGGAAGCTCCGGAGGAGGAGGGCATGCTCGCGTCACAGTAAGCCGAAGAGGAGCACCTTCCCCGGGCACGGGCGGTGCCAAGCGGACCCTAAGTTTAACCGAATGGAAGTTCCGGGGGAGGAGGGCGGGCGTGTGTCACAGTTAAGCCGAATTGGAGCACCTCTTCCGCCCGGGCACGAGCGGAGCGCGAGGCTGTCAGTTATGAATGAATAAATGAATAAATAAATAAAGAATGCCACCTTTCATTTCACAGGGCACACCGGACGGCGTACCAGCAGGTAAAAGTCGGAGTAATTAAATAAATACAAAAAGAATGGCTGGGGAATAAAAAAATAATACGTTTTAATAATAATTTGGTTTTTTTGTTATAAAATGAATTTCACTCTCTCTCTCCCCGTATATATATATATATATATATATATATATATATATATATATATTTATTATATATATTGTATATTTTTTTTAAGCATTTTTGAAGGTGCGCCGCTACTTCGCGGATTTTCAGTTTTCGCGGGTGGTCTCGGTCCCCATTAACCGCGATAACCGAGGGTTCACTGTACTCCATAAAATTTACAAAAAGCGAGGTGAAACACTCAATCAGGGCTGCTTTTTTGAACATTTCTCGAGGGCCATGGCGAGCCATTTCAAAAAAGCTGCACAACTAACGTATAAAATATTGATAAATTTGCTCGGCCTGATGTGTGTGTAAAGTTTTACGAGATGTCGTTCATATTTAGAACCTCATAATCAGCTTTGTTTTATTGCCGAACAGTGCAATGCCACTCCCACAACTTTTCACGAAAAATCACGAATTTCGTATTGTGACATCCTCATGGCCGAAACAGTCATCCGAGCATATATGAGGGCGACCTTGTTGAGTTGCACGGAGAAAAACATCCAAGAAAATAACTTGTATTAGCTTTTACCAGTTGGTGGCGCTACTACTACGATGAAAAATAAGTCGGTAGATGTCTTCAGGGCTGAAGTATCCTCAAATGTGTACAACTTCGAGAAGATAGGATCATCTGAGTCATGTTGCCGGAGCTTTTGTTGCCACAGAGTACAATCGGACTTTTCAGCACCGTAATAGCCACGCCTTTTGCCAAAACTTCACAAAATTCGGCAGAGAGTAAGATCATTGTCTTGAGTCTTTTCTGACTAATTTTCAGTCGGATTCGTCAAAAGGGCACCGTGCAGTACGTGAAAATTAAAATAAAAACAAATTTTTGATTCCACTTGGCGGCGCTGTGTGTATAACAAAATAATAACATTAAGATGTCTTCAGGTCGGGACGTTTTATTTACAGGTGAAGGTTTGGATTTTTAGGAGCATGTGCAGGGGAGTTATTAAGCATTCATTTATTTGTATTAGGTTCATTTTGTCTTCTTATTATTGATATTTGACTGATTCATTAAAAGCAGACAATTATGTTTTAGGTTAATTTTTTACCTGACATGTTTCGGCGAGTCTTTTGCCTTCTTCAGAGTGTCGCATGATGGTGTCTTGAGACCCGTCTTTATCAGCTGATGTTCCATGAGGGTGTGACTTACCTGTCAAAAAAATGAAAAAATCAGAGCAGTAAAAGAACAAGCACAACATGAACATTACAAATCAGCAATCACTGACCACTGCAAAAGGGAAAACCACATCATGGACCGGGAGAAGGGCAGGGTCATCCGCACCGAAGAGAACAAACAACAGCGCTGGATCAGAGAGGCCATTGAGATCTGCAAGCGAGGCATAAAAACCATGAACAGAGACAAGGGAGCCTTCATCCTCTCTACCACCTGGAGCAGCATTTTGGCGGAGTGAACGGACAGCGGGGGGCGTGACTTGCCTTCATTCTTGTCACAGGTAAGTCACGCCCTCATGGAACATCAGCTGATAAAGACGGGCCACAAGACACCATCATGTGACACTCTGAAGAAGGCGAAAGACTTTCGTATTGTGACATCCTCAAGGCCTAAACACTCATCCGAGCAAATGTAAGGTAGATTTTGTTAACCTGCCCGGAGAAAAAAATCAACGAAAATAATTTGTATTTGTTTTAACCAGTTGGTGGCGCTACCACTGCGATCAAAAATAAGTTGGCAGCCGTCTTCAGGGCCTGAATATCCTCAAATGTGAAAAATTTCGAGAAGATGGATCATCTGAATCATTTTGCAGGAACTTTTGTTGCCACGGAGAATAATCAGACTCTGCGGCACCGTAATAGCCACGCCCTTCGAAGGAAAGTCACAAAAATAGGGATAGAGTAAGATCAATGTCTTGAGTCTTTTCTAGCCAATTTTCAATCAGATTCGTTAAAAGGGCACCGTGCAGTACGTCAAAATGTAAAAAATGATATTGATTGGCGCAAGGTGTATAACTGAATATAAACATATAGATGTCTTCAGGTACAGACTCTTTATGTACATGTGAAGTTTTGGATTTTTAGCAGCATGTGCAGGAGAGTTATTAAGCATTTTGTCCATTGCGGCGAAGGAAATCTTAAGTGAAAACTTTGATGCCCCGCCCCCGTCATATAGTATTTCGGAAACAAAAAATTTTAGCCCCAGTGTTTGTCCCAGGTCTTCAGATGCTACAGACAGAATTTTAAGGCAATCAGATGAAGCCTTTAGGATCAGGGTGCAAAAGAATGACCCCTGTAAACATGCAAAAAAGGGCAAAAGTCGGACTTTCAAAAATTCATAACTCACTTCTTGTTCATATTAGACGTTAAAATATCAAATTTTTCGCCATGCCCGATGAGACTGCCAAGTTTGGTGAGTTTTTGTGCATGTTTCGGGGGTCAAAAATGCGATCGAACAATCGGAAAAATAATAATAATAATAATTTCTACAAAAACAATAGGGACTTCACAGCGGTCGCTGCTCAGGCCCTAATAATAATAATAATAATAATAATAATAAAAGTAATAATATTTTCTTCAAAAACAATAGGGACCTCGCCGCGGTCGCTGCTCGGGCCCCAATAATAATTTCTACACAAAGTCCATTGTGGTGACCCGCCCCCTTTTAAGTAAATTCAAAATGGCCGACTTCCTGTAAAACCTAGCTCATTGCTCCAAGAGACTTTTTTGTAGGTCTTGGTCTTATACATACAGTGAACCCTCGCTACTTCGCGGTTCACCTTTCGCGGGTTCAGTGCTTCGCGGGTCTAAAAAATATTCGGGGGCATTGTAGTTTCGCAGAGCGGCACGACGGGGCGCTGGAGCGGTTAGACGGCCGGCGTGCGCCGAAGAAGAGCGTGGGCGAAGAGGAGAGTGGACGAAGAAGAGCACGTTCCCCCGGACACGATCGGTGGCGACGTTTCGCGCGGTTCGGACCGTACCAGAGCTCCGGCCAGCGTGCGTGGCAGTTAAGCCGTAGAGGAGCACCTTCCCCGGGCACGGGCGGTGCCAAGCGGCCCCTAAGTTTAACCGAATGGAAGCTCCGGAGGAGGAGGGCATGCTCGCGTCACAGTAAGCCGAAGAGGAGCACCTTCCCCGGGCACGGGCGGTTCCAAGCGGCCCCTAAGTTTAACCGAATGGAAGCTCCGGAGGAGGAGGGCATGCTCGCGTCACAGTAAGCCGAAGAGGAGCACCTTCCCCGGGCACGGGCGGTTCCAAGCGGCCCCTAAGTTTAACCGAATGGAAGCTCCGGAGGAGGAGGGCATGCTCGCGTCACAGTAAGCCGAAGAGGAGCACCTTCCCCGGGCACGGGCGGTGCCAAGCGGCCCCTAAGTTTAGCCGAATGGAAGCTCCGGGGGAGGAGGACGGGCGTGTGTCACAGTTAAGCCAAATTGGAGCACCTCTTCTGCCCGGGCACGAGCGGAGCGCGAGGCTGTCAGTTATGAATGAATAAATGAATAAATAAATAAAGAATGCTACCTTTCATTTCACAGGGCACACCGGACGGCGTACCAGCAGGTAAAAGTCGGAGTAATTAAATAAATACAAAAAGAATGGCTGGGGAATAAAAAAATAATACGTTTTAATAATAATTTGGTTTTTTTGTTATAACATGAATTTCACTCTCTCTCTCCCCGTATATATATATATATATATATATATATATATATATATTTATATATTTATTATATATATTGTATATTTTTTTTAAGCATTTTTGAAGGTGCGCCGCTACTTCGCGGATTTTCAGTTTTCGCGGGTGGTCTCGGTCCCCATTAACCGCGATAACCAAGGGTTCACTGTACTCCATAAAATTTACAAAAAGCGAGGTGAAACACTCAACCAGAGCTGCTTTTTTTTAACATTTCTCGAGGGCCATGGCGAGCCATTTCAAAAAAGCTGCACAACTAACTTATAAAATATTGATAAATTTGCTCGGCCTGATGTGTGTGTAAAGTTTTACGAGTTGTCGTTCATATTTAGAACCTCATAATCAGCTTTGTTTTATTGCCGAACAGTGCAATGCCACTCCCACAACTTTTCACGAAAAATCACGAATTTCGTATTGTGACATCCTCATGGCCGAAACAGTAATCCGAGCATATATGAGGGCGACCTTGTTGAGTTGCATGGAGAAAAACATCCAAGAAAATAACTTGTATTAGCTTTTACCAGTTGGTGGCGCTACTACTACGATGTAAAATAAGTTGGTAGATGTCTTCAGGGCTGAAGTATCCTCAAATGTGTACAACTTCGAGAAGATAGGATCATCTGAGTCATGTTGCCGGAGCTTTTGTTGCCACAGAGTACAATTGGACTTTTCAGCACCTTAATAGCCACGCCTTTTGCCAAAACGTCACAAAATTCGGCAGAGAGTAAGATCATTGTCTTGAGTCTTTTCTGACTAATTTTCAGTCGGATTCGTCAAAAGGGCACCGTGCAGTACGTGAAAATTAAAATAAAAACAAATTTTTGATTCCACTTGGCGGCACTGTGTGTATAACAAAATAATAACATTAAGATGTCTTCAGGTCGGGACGTTTTATTTACAGGTGAAGGTTTGGATTTTTAGGAGCATGTGCAGGGGAGTTATTAAGCATTCATTTATTTGTATTAGTTTCATTTTGTCTTCTTATTATTGATATTTGACTGATTCATTAAAAGCAGACAATTATGTTTTAGGTTAATTTTTTACCTGACATGTTTCGGCGAGTCTTTCGCCTTCTTCAGAGTGTCGCATGATGGTGTCTTGAGCTGATGTTCCATGAGGGTGTGACTTACCTGTCAAAAAAATGAAAAAATCAGAGCAGTAAAAGAACAAGCACAACATGAACATTACAAATCAGCAATCACTGACCACTGCAAAAGGGAAAACCACATCATGGACCGGGAGAAGGGCAGGGTCATCCGCACAGAAGAGAACAAACAACAGCGCTGGATCAGAGAGGCCATTGAGATCTGCAAGCGAGGCATAAAAACCATGAACAGAGACAAGGGAGCCTTCATCCTCTCTACCACCTGGACCAGCATCTTGGCGGAGTGAACGGACAGCGGGGGGCGTGACTTGCCTTCATTCTTGTGACAGGTAAGTCACGCCCTCATGGAACATCAGCTGATAAAGACGGGTCACAAGACACCATCATGTGACACTCTGAAGAAGGCGAAAGACTTTCGTATTGTGACATGCTCAAGGCCTAAACACTCATCCGAGCAAATATAAGGTAGATTTTGTTAACCTGCCCGGAGAAAAACATCAACGAAAATAATTTGTATTTGTTTTAACCAGTTGGTGGCGCTACCACTGCGATCAAAAATAAGTTGGCAGCCGTCTTCAGGGCCTGAATATCCTCAAATGTGAAAGATTTCCAGAAGATGGATCATCTGAATCATTTTGCAGGAACTTTTGTTGCCACGGAGAATAATCAGACTCTGCGGCACCGTAATAGCCACGCCCTTTGAAGGAAAGTCATAAAAATAGGGATAGAGTAAGATCAATGTCTTGAGTCTTTTCTAGCCAATTTTCAATCGGATTCGTTAAAAGGGCACCGTGCAGTACGTCAAAATGTAAAAATTTATATTGATTGGCGCAAGGTGTATAACTGAATATAAACATATAGATGTCTTCAGGTACCGACTCTTTATGTACATGTGAAGTTTTGGATTTTTAGCAGCACGTGCAGGAGAGTTATTAAGCATTTTGTCCATTGCGGCGAAGGAAATCTTAAGTGAAAACTTTGAAGCCCCGCCCCCGTCATATAGTATTTCGGAAACAAAAAATTTTAGCCCCAGTGTTTGTCCCAGGTCTTAAGATGCTCCAGACAGAACTTTAAGGCAATCAGATGAAGCCTTTAGGATCAGGGTGCAAAAGAATGACCCCTGTAAACATGCAAAAAAGGGCAAAAGTCGGACTTTCAAAAATTCATAACTCACTTCCTGTTCATATTAGACGTTAAAAAATATAAAATTTTTCGCCATGCCCGATGAGACTGCCAAGTTTGGTGAGTTTTTGTGCATGTTTCGGGGGTCAAAAATGCGATCGAACAATCGGAAAAATAATAATAATAATAATTTCTACAAAAACAATAGGGACTTCGCAGCGGTCGCTGCTCAGGCCCTAATAATAATAATAATAATAATAATAAAAGTAATAATAATTTCTACAAAAACAATAGGGACCTCGACGCGGTCGCTGCTCGGGCCCCAATAATAATTTCTACACAAAGTCCATTGTGGAGACCCGCCCCCTTTTAAGTAAATTCAAAATGGCCGACTTCCTGTAAAACCTAGCTCATTGCTCCAAGAGACTTTTTTGTAGGTCTTGGTCTTATACATACAGTGAACCCTAGCTACTTCGAGGTTCACCTTTCGCGGGTTCAGTGCTTCGCGGGTCTAAAAAATATTCGGGGGCATTGTAGTTTCGCCGAGCGGCACGACGGGGCGCTGGAGCGGTTAGACGGCCGGCGGGCGCCGAAGAAGAGCGTGGGCAAAGAGGAGAGTGGACGAAGAAGAGCACGTTCACCCGGACACGATCGGTGGCGACGTTTCGCGCGGTTCGGACCGTACCAGAGCACCGGCCGGCGTGCGTGGCAGTTAAGCCGTAGAGGAGCACCTTCCCCGGGCACGGGCGGTTCCAAGCGGCCCCTGAGTTTAACCGAATGGAAGCTCCGGAGGAGGAGGGCATGCTCGCGTCACAGTAAGCCGAAGAGGAGCACCTTCCCCGGGCACGGGCGGTTCCAAGCGGCCCCTAAGTTTAACCGAATGGAAGCTCCGGAGGAGGAGGGCATGCTCGCGTCACAGTAAGCCGAAGAGGAGCACCTTCCCCGGGCACGGGCGGTGCCAAGCGGCCCCTAAGTTTAACCGAATGGAAGCTCCGGGGGAGGAGGGCGGGCGTGTGTCACAGTTAAGCCGAATTGGAGCACCTCTTCTGCCCGGGCACGAGCGAAGCGCGAGGCTGTCAGTTATGAATGAATAAATGAATAAATAAATAAAGAATGCCACCTTTCATTTCACAGGGCACACCGGACGGCGTACCAGCAGGTAAAAGTCGGAGTAATTAAATAAATACAAAAAGAATGGTTGGGGAATAAAAAAATAATACGTTTTAATAATAATTTGTTTTTTTTGTTATAACATGAATTTCACTCTCTCTCTCTCTCTCTCCCCCCGTATATATATATATATATATATATATATATATATATATATATATATATATATATATATATATATATATTTATTATATATATTGTATATTTTTTTTAAGCATTTTTGAAGGTGCGCCGCTACTTCGCGGATTTTCAGTTTTCGCGGGTGGTCTCGGTCCCCATTAACCGCGATAACCGAGGGTTCACTGTACTCCATAAAATTTACAAAAAGCGAGGTGAAACACTCAACCAGGGCTGCTTTTTTGAACATTTCTCGAGGGCCATGGTGAGCCATTTCAAAAAAGCTGCACAACTCACGTATAAAATATTGATAAATTTGCTCGGCCTGATGTGTGTGTAAAGTTTCACGAGTTGTTGTTCATATTTAGAACCTCATAATCAGCGTTGTTTTATTGCCGAACAGTGCAATGCCACTCCCACAACTTTTCATGAAAAAGGACAAATTTCGTATTATGACATCCTCATGGCCCGAAACAGTCATCCGAGCATATATGAGGGCGACCTTGTTGAGTTGCACGGAGAAAAACATCCAAGAAAATAACTTGTATTAGCTATTAGCAGTTGGTGGCGCTACTACTACGATGAAAAATAAGTTGGTAGATGTCTTCAGGGCTTAAGTATCCTCAAATGTGTGCAACTTCGAGAAGATAGGATCATCTGAGTCATGTTGCTGGAGCTTTTGTTGCCACAGAGTACAATCGGACTTTTCAGCACCGTAATAGCCACGCCTTTTGCCAAAACGTCACAAAATTCGGCAGAGAGTAAGATCATTGTCTAGACTCTTTTCTGACTAATTTTCAGTCGGATTCGTCAAAAGGGCACCGTGCAGTACGTGAAAATTAAAATAAAAAAAATTTTTTGATTCCACTTGGCGGCACTGTGTGTATAACAAAATAATAACATTAAGATGTCTTCAGGTCGGGACGTTTTATTTACAGGTGAAGGTTTGGATTTTTAGGAGCATGTGCAGGGGAGTTATTAAGCATTCATTTATTTGTATTAGGTTCATTTTGTCTTCTTATTATTGATATTTGACTGATTCATTAAAAGCAGACAATTATGTTTTAGGATAATTTTTTACCTGACATGTTTTGGCGAGTCTTTCGCCTTCTTCAGAGTGTCGCATGAGGGTGTCTTGAGCTGATGTTCCATGAGGGTGTGGCTTACCTGTCAAAAAAATGAAAAAAATCAGAGCAGTAAAAGAACAAGCACAACATGAACATTACAAATCAGCAATCACTGACCACTGCAAAAGGGAAAACCACATCATGGACCGGGAGAAGGGCAGGGTCATCCGCACAGAAGAGAACAAACAACAGCGCTGGATCAGAGAGGCCATTGAGATCTGCAAGCGAGGCATAAAAACCATGAACAGAGACAAGGGAGCCTTCATCCTCTCTACCACCTGGACCAGCATCTTGGCGGAGTGAACGGACAGCGGGGGGCGTGACTTGCCTTCATTCTTGTGACAGGTAAGTCACGCCCTCATGGAACATCATCTGATAAAGACGGGTCACAAGGCACCATCATGTGACACTCTGAAGAAGGCGAAAGACTTTCGTATTGTGACATGCTCAAGGCCTAAACACTCATCCGAGCAAATATAAGGTAGATTTTGTTAACCTGCCCGGAGAAAAACATCAACGAAAATAATTTGTATTTGTTTTAACCAGTTGGTGGCGCTACCACTGCGATCAAAAATAAGTTGGCAGCCGTCTTCAGGGCCTGAATATCGTCAAATGTGAAAAATTTCGAGAAGATGGATCATCTGAATCATTTTGCAGGAACTTTTGTTGCCACGGAGAATAATCAGACTCTGCGGCACCGTAATAGCCACGCCCTTCGAAGGAAAGTCACAAAAATAGGGATAGAGTAAGATCAATGTCTTGAGTCTTTTCTAGCCAATTTTCAATCAGATTCGTTAAAAGGGCACCGTGCAGTACGTCAAAATGTAAAAAATGATATTGATTGGCGCAAGGTGTATAACTGAATATAAACATATAGATGTCTTCAGGTACAGACTCTTTATGTACATGTGAAGTTTTGGATTTTTAGCAGCATGTGCAGGAGAGTTATTAAGCATTTTGTCCATTGCGGCGAAGGAAATCTTAAGTGAAAACTTTGAAGCCCCGCCCCCGTCATATAGTATTTCGGAAACAAAAAATTTTAGCCCCAGTGTTTGTCCCAGGTCTTCAGATGCTACAGACAGAATTTTAAGGCAATCAGATGAAGCCTTTAGGATCAGGGTGCAAAAGAATGACCCCTGTAAACATGCAAAAAAGGGCAAAAGTCGGACTTTCAAAAATTCATAACTCACTTCCTGTTCATATTAGACGTTAAAATATCAAATTTTTCGCCATGCCCGATGAGACTGCCAAGTTTGGTGAGTTTTTGTGCATGTTTCGGGGGTCAAAAATGCGATCGAACAATCGGAAAAATAATAATAATAATAATTTCTACAAAAACAATAGGGACTTCGCAGCGGTCGCTGCTCAGGCCCTAATAATAATAATAATAATAATAATAAAAGTAATAATATTTTCTACAAAAACAATAGGGACCTCGCCGCGGTCGCTGCTCGGGCCCCAATAATAATTTCTACACAAAGTCCATTGTGGTGACCCGCCCCCTTTTAAGTAAATTCAAAATGGCCGACTTCCTGTAAAACCTAGCTCATTGCTCCAAGAGACTTTTTTGTAGGTCTTGGTCTTATACATACAGTGAACCCTCGCTACTTCGCGGTTCACCTTTCGCGGGTTCAGTGCTTCGCGGGTATAAAAAATATTCGGGGGCATTGTAGTTTCGCCGAGCGGCACGACGGGGCGCTGGAGCGGTTAGACGGCCGGCGTGCGCCGAAGAAGAGCGTGGGCGAAGAGGAGAGTGGACGAAGAAGAGCACGTTCCCCCGGACACGATCGGTGGCGACGTTTCGCGCGGTTCGGACCGTACCAGAGCTCCGGCCGGCGTGCGTGGAAGTTAAGCCGTAGAGGAGCACCTTCCCCGGGCACGGGCGGTGCCAAGCGGCCCCTAAGTTTAACCGAATGGAAGCTCCGGAGGAGGAGGGCATGCTCGCGTCACAGTAAGCCGAAGAGGAGCACCTTCCCCGGGCACGGGCGGTTCCAAGCGGCCCCTAAGTTTAACCGAATGGAAGCTCCGCAGGAGGAGGGCATGCTCGCGTCACAGTAAGCCGAAGAGGAGCACCTTCCCCGGGCACGGGCGGTGCCAAGCGGCCCCTAAGTTTAACCGAATGGAAGCTCCGGGGGAGGAGGGCGGGCGTGTGTCACAGTTAAGCCAAAATGGAGCACCTCTTCTGCCCGGGCACGAGCGGAGCGCGAGGCTGTCAGTTATGAATGAATAAATGAATAAATAAATAAAGAATGCCACCTTTCATTTCACAGGGCACACCGGACGGCGTACCAGCAGGTAAAAGTCGGAGTAATTAAATAAATACAAAAAGAATGGCTGGGGAATAAAAAAATAATACGTTTTAATAATAATTTGGTTTTTTTGTTATAACATGAATTTCACTCTCTCTCTCTCTCTCCCCCCGTATATATATATATATATATATATATATATATATATATATATATATATATATATATATATTTATATATTTATTATATATATTGTATATTTTTTTTTTGCATTTTTGAAGGTGCGCCGCTACTTCGCGGATTTTCAGTTTTCGCGGGTGGTCTCGGTCCCCATTAACCGCGATAACCGAGGGTTCACTGTACTCCATAAAATTTACAAAAAGCGAGGTGAAACACTCAACCAGAGCTGCTTTTTTTTAACATTTCTCGAGGGCCATGGCGAGCCATTTCAAAAAAGCTGCACAACTAACGTATAAAATATTGATAAATTTGCTCGGCCTGATGTGTGTGTAAAGTTTTACGAGTTGTCGTTCATATTTAGAACCTCATAATCAGCTTTGTTTTATTGCCGAACAGTGCAATGCCACTCCACAACTTTTCACGAAAAATCACGAATTTCGTATTGTGACATCCTCATGGCCGAAACAGTCATCCGAGCATATATGAGGGCGACCTTGTTGAGTTGCACGGAGAAAAACATCCAAGAAAATAACTTGTATTAGCTTTTACCAGTTGGTGGCGCTACTACTACGATGTAAAATAAGTTGGTAGATGTCTTCAGGGCTGAAGTATCCTCAAATGTGTACAACTTCGAGAAGATAGGATCATCTGAGTCATGTTGCCGGAGCTTTTGTTGCCACAGAGTACAATCGGACTTTTCAGCACCTTAATAGCCACGCCTTTTGCCAAAACGTCACAAAATTCGGCAGAGAGTAAGATCATTGTCTTGAGTCTTTTCTGACTAATTTTCAGTCGGATTCGTCAAAAGGGCACCGTGCAGTACGTGAAAATTAAAATAAAAACAAATTTTTGATTCCACTTGGCGGCACTGTGTGTATAACAAAATAATAACATTAAGATGTCTTCAGGTCGGGACGTTTTATTTACAGGTGAAGGTTTGGATTTTTAGGAGCATGTGCAGGGGAGTTATTAAGCATTCCTTTATTTGTATTAGGTTCATTTTGTCTTCTTATTATTGATATTTGACTGATTCATTAAAAGCAGACAATTATGTTTTAGGTTAATTTTTTACCTGACATGTTTCGGCGAGTCTTTCGCCTTCTTCAGAGTGTCGCATGATGGTGTCTTGAGCTGATGTTCCATGAGGGTGTGACTTACCTGTCAAAAAAATGAAAAAATCAGAGCAGTAAAAGAACAAGCACAACATGAACATTACAAATCAGCAATCACTGACCACTGCAAAAGGGAAAACCACATCATGGACCGGGAGAAGGGCAGGGTCATCCGCACAGAAGAGAACAAACAACAGCGCTGGATCAGAGAGGCCATTGAGATCTGCAAGCGAGGCATAAAAACCATGAACAGAGACAAGGGAGCCTTCATCCTCTCTACCACCTGGACCAGCATCTTGGCGGAGTGAACGGACAGCGGGGGGCGTGACTTGCCTTCATTCTTGTGACAGGTAAGTCACGCCCTCATGGAACATCAGCTGATAAAGACGGGTCACAAGACACCATCATGTGACACTCTGAAGAAGGCGAAAGACTTTCGTATTGTGACATGCTCAAGGCCTAAACACTCATCCGAGCAAATATAAGGTAGATTTTGTTAACCTGCCCGGAGAAAAACATCAACGAAAATAATTTGTATTTGTTTTAACCAGTTGGTGGCGCTACCACTGCGATCAAAAATAAGTTGGCAGCCGTCTTCAGGGCCTGAATATCCTCAAATGTGAAAGATTTCCAGAAGATGGATCATCTGAATCATTTTGCAGGAACTTTTGTTGCCACGGAGAATAATCAGACTCTGCGGCACCGTAATAGCCACGCCCTTTGAAGGAAAGTCATAAAAATAGGGATAGAGTAAGATCAATGTCTTGAGTCTTTTCTAGCCAATTTTCAGTCGGATTCGTTAAAAGGGCACCGTGCAGTACGTCAAAATGTAAAGATTTATATTGATTGGCGCAAGGTGTATAACTGAATATAAACATATAGATGTCTTCAGGTACAGACTCTTTATGTACATGTGAAGTTTTGGATTTTTAGCATCACGTGCAGGAGAGTTATTAAGCATTTTGTCCATTGCGGCGAAGGAAATCTTAAGTGAAAACTTTGAAGCCCCGCCCCCGTCATATAGTATTTCGGAAACAAAAAATTTTAGCCCCAGTGTTTGTCCCAGGTCTTAAGATGCTCCAGACAGAACTTTAAGGCAATCAGATGAAGCCTTTAGGATCAGGGTGCAAAAGAATGACCCCTGTAAACATGCAAAAAAGGGCAAAAGTCGGACTTTCAAAAATTCATAACTCACTTCCTGTTCATATTAGACGTTAAAATATCAAATTTTTCGCCATGCCCGATGAGACTGCCAAGTTTGGTGAGTTTTTGTGCATGTTTCGGGGGTCAAAAATGCGATCGAACAATCGGAAAAATAATAATAATAATAATTTCTACAAAAACAATAGGGACTTCGCAGCGGTCGCTGCTCAGGCCCTAATAATAATAATAATAATAATAATAATAAAAGTAATAATATTTTCTACAAAAACAATAGGGACCTCGCCGCGGTCGCTGCTCGGGCCCCAATAATAATTTCTACACAAAGTCCATTGTGGTGACCCGCCCCCTTTTAAGTAAATTAAAAATGGCCGACTTCCTGTAAAACCTAGCTCATTGCTCCAAGAGACTTTTTTGTAGGTCTTGGTCTTATACATACAGTGAACCCTCGCTACTTCGCGGTTCACCTTTCGCGGGTTCAGTGCTTCGCGGGTCTAAAAAATATTCGGGGGCATTGTAGTTTCGCCGAGCGGCACGACGGGGCGCTGGAGCGGTTAGACGGCCGGCGTGCGCCGAAGAAGAGCGTGGGCGAAGAGGAGAGTGGACGAAGAAGAGCACGTTCCCCCGGACACGATCGGTGGCGACGTTTCGCGCGGTTCGGACCGTACCAGAGCTCCGGCCAGCGTGCGTGGCAGTTAAGCCGTAGAGGAGCACCTTTCCCGGGCACGGGCGGTGCCAAGCGGCCCCTAAGTTTAACCGAATGGAAGCTCCGGAGGAGGAGGGCATGCTCGCGTCTCACAGTAAGCCGAAGAGGAGCACCTTCCCCGGGCACGGGCGGTTCCAAGCGGCCCCTAAGTTTAACCGAATGGAAGCTCCGCAGGAGGAGGGCATGCTCGCGTCACAGTAAGCCGAAGAGGAGCACCTTCCCCGGGCACGGGCGGTGCCAAGCGGCCCCTAAGTTTAACCGAATGGAAGCTCCGGGGGAGGAGGGCGGGCGTGTGTCACAGTGAAGCCGAATTGGAGCACCTCTTCTGCCCGGGCACGAGCGGAGCGCGAGGCTGTCAGTTATGAATGAATAAATGAATGAATAAATAAAGAATGCCACCTTTCATTTCACAGGGCACACCGGACGGCGTACCAGCAGGTAAAAGTCGGAGTAATTAAATAAATACAAAAAGAATGGTTGGGGAATAAAAAAATAATAAGTTTTAATAATAATTTGTTTTTTTTGTTATAACATGAATTTCACTCTCTGTCTCTCTCTCTCCCCCCGTATATATATATATATATATATATATATATATATATATATATTTATATATTTATTATATATATTGTATATTTTTTTTAAGCATTTTTGAAGGTGCGCCGCTACTTCGCGGATTTTCAGTTTTTGCGGGTGGTCTCGGTCCCCATTAACCGCGATAACCGAGGGTTCACTGTACTCCATAAAATTTACAAAAAGCGAGGTGAAACACTCAACCAGGGCTGCTTTTTTGAACATTTCTCGAGGGCCATGGCGAGCCATTTCAAAAAAGCTGCACAACTAACGTATAAAATATTGATAAATTTGCTCGGCCTGATGTGTGTGTAAAGTTTCACGAGTTGTCGTTCATATTTAGAACCTCATAATCAGCTTTGTTTTATTGCCGAACAGTGCAATGCCACTCCCACAACTTTTCATGAAAAAGGACGAATTTCGTATTGGGACATCCTCATGGCCGAAACAGTCATCCGAGCATATATGAGGGCGACCTTGTTGAGTTGCACGGAGAAAAACATCCAAGAAAATAACTTGTATTAGCTTTTACCAGTTGGTGGCGCTACTACTACGATGAAAAATAAGTTGGTAGATGTCTTCAGGGCTTAAGTATCCTCAAATGTGTGCAACTTCGAGAAGATAGGATCACCTGAGTCATGTTGCTGGAGCTTTTGTTGCCACAGAGTACAATCGGACTTTTCAGCACCGTAATAGCCACGCCTTTTGCCAAAACGTCACAAAATTCGGCAGAGAGTAAGATCATTGTCTTGAGTCTTTTCTGACTAATTTTCAGTCGGATTCGTCGAAAGGGCACCGTGCAGTACGTGAAAATTAAAATAAAAACAAATTTTTGATTCCACTTGGCGGCACTGTGTGTATAACAAAATAATAACATTAAGATGTCTTCAGGTCGGGACGTTTTATTTACAGGTGAAGGTTTGGATTTTTAGGAGCATGTGCAGGGGAGTTATTAAGCATTCATTTATTTGTATTAGGTTCATTTTGTCTTCTTATTATTGATATTTGACTGATTCATTAAAAGCAGACAATTATGTTTTAGGTTAATTTTTTCACTGACATGTTTCGGCGAGTCTTTCGCCTTCTTCAGAGTGTCGCATGATGGTGTCTTGAGCTGATGTTCCATGAGGGTGTGACTTACCTGTCAAAAAAATGAAAAAAATCAGAGCAGTAAAAGAACAAGCACAACATGAACATTACAAATCAGCAATCACTGACCACTGCAAAAGGGAAAACCACATCATGGACCGGGAGAAGGGCAGGGTCATCCGCACAGAAGAGAACAAACAACAGCGCTGGATCAGAGAGGCCATTGAGATCTGCAAGCGAGGCATAAAAACCATGAACAGAGACAAGGGAGCCTTCATCCTCTCTACCACCTGGACCAGCATCTTGGCGGAGTGAACGGACAGCGGGGGGCGTGACTTGCCTTCATTCTCGTGACAGGTAAGTCACGCCCTCATGGAACATCAGCTGATAAAGACGGGTCACAAGACACCATCATGTGAAACTCTGAAGAAGGCGAAAGACTTTCGTATTGTGACATCCTCAAGGCCTAAACACTCATCCGAGCAAATATAAGGTAGATTTTGTTAACCTGCCCGGAGAAAAACATCAACGAAAATAATTTGTATTTGTTTTAACCAGTTGGTGGCGCTACCACTGCGATCAAAAATAAGTTGGCAGCCGTCTTCAGGGCCTGAATATCCTCAAATGTGAAAAATTTCGAGAAGATGGATCATCTGAATCATTTTGCAGGAACTTTTGTTGCCACGGAGAATAATCAGACTCTGCGGCACCGTAATAGCCACGCCCTTCGAAGGAAAGTCACAAAAATAGGGATAGAGTAAGATCAATGTCTTGAGTCTTTTCTAGCCAATTTTCAATCAGATTCGTTAAAAGGGCACCGTGCAGTACGTCAAAATGTAAAAAATGATATTGATTGGCGCAAGGTGTATAACTGAATATAAACATATAGATGTCTTCAGGTACCGACTCTTTATGTACATGTGAAGTTTTGGATTTTTAGCAGCACGTGCAGGAGAGTTATTAAGCATTTTGTCCATTGCGGCGAAGGAAATCTTAAGTGAAAACTTTGAAGCCCCGCCCCCGTCATATAGTATTTCGGAAACAAAAATTTTTAGCCCCAGTGTTTGTCCCAGGTCTTAAGATGCTCCAGACAGAATTTTAAGGCAATCAGATGAAGCCTTTAGGATCAGGGTGCAAAAGAATGACCCCTGTAAACATGCAAAAAAGGGCAAAAATCGGACTTTCAAAAATTCATAACTCACTTCCTGTTCATATTAGACGTTAAAATATCAAATTTTTCGCCATGCCCGATGAGACTGCCAAGTTTGGTGAGTTTTTGTGCATGTTTCGGGGGTCAAAAATGCGATCGAACAATCGGAAAAATAATAATAATAATAATTTCTACAAAAACAATAGGGACCTCGCCGCGGTCGCTGCTCAGGCCCCAATAATAATTTCTACACAAAGTCCATTGTGGTGACCCGCCCCCTTTTAAGTAAATTCAAAATGGCCGACTTCCTGTAAAACCTAGCTCATTGCTCCAAGAGACTTTTTTGTAGGTCTTGGTCTTATACATACAGTGAACCCTCGCTACTTCGCGGTTCACCTTTCGCGGGTTCAGTGCTTCGCGGGTCTAAAAAATATTCGGGGGCATTGTAGTTTCGCCGAGCGGCACGAGCGCTGGAGCAGTTAGACGGCCGGCGTGCGCCGAAGAAGAGCGTGGGCGAAGAGGAGAGTGGACGAAGAGAGCACGTTCCCCCGGACACGATCGGTGGCGACGTTTCGCGCGGTTCGGACCGTACCAGAGCTCCGGCCGGCGTGCGTGGCAGTTAAGCCGTAGAGGAGCACCTTTCCCGGGCACGGGCGGTGCCAAGCGGCCCCTAAGTTTAACCGAATGGAAGCTCCGGAGGAGGAGGGCATGCTCGCGTCACAGTAAGCCGAAGAGGAGCACCTTCCCCGGGCACGGGCGGTTCCAAGCGGCCCCTAAGTTTAACCGAATGGAAGCTCCGCAGGAGGAGGGCATGCTCGCGTCACAGTAAGCCGAAGAGGAGCACCTTCCCCGGGCACGGGCGGTGCCAAGCGGCCCCTAAGTTTAACCGAATGGAAGCTCCGGGGGAGGAGGGCGGGCGTGTGTCACAGTGAAGCCGAATTGGAGCACCTCTTCTGCCCGGGCACGAGCGGAGCGCGAGGCTGTCAGTTATGAATGAATAAATGAATGAATAAATAAAGAATGCCACCTTTCATTTCACAGGGCACACCGGACGGCGTACCAGCAGGTAAAAGTCGGAGTAATTAAATAAATACAAAAAGAATGGTTGGGGAATAAAAAAATAATAAGTTTTAATAATAATTTGTTTTTTTTGTTATAACATGAATTTCACTCTCTGTCTCTCTCTCTCCCCCCGTATATATATATATATATATATATATATATATATATATATATATATATATATATATATATATATATTTATATATTTATTATATATATTGTATATTTTTTTTAAGCATTTTTGAAGGTGCGCCGCTACTTCGCGGATTTTCAGTTTTTGCGGGTGGTCTCGGTCCCCATTAACCGCGATAACCGAGGGTTCACTGTACTCCATAAAATTTACAAAAAGCGAGGTGAAACACTCAACCAGGGCTGCTTTTTTGAACATTTCTCGAGGGCCATGGCGAGCCATTTCAAAAAAGCTGCACAACTAACGTATAAAATATTGATAAATTTGCTCGGCCTGATGTGTGTGTAAAGTTTCACGAGTTGTCGTTCATATTTAGAACCTCATAATCAGCTTTGTTTTATTGCCGAACAGTGCAATGCCACTCCCACAACTTTTCATGAAAAAGGACGAATTTCGTATTGTGACATCCTCATGGCCGAAACAGTCATCCGAGCATATATGAGGGCGACCTTGTTGAGTTGCACGGAGAAAAACATCCAAGAAAATAACTTGTATTAGCTTTTACCAGTTGGTGGCGCTACTACTACGATGAAAAATAAGTTGGTAGATGTCTTCAGGGCTTAAGTATCCTCAAATGTGTGCAACTTCGAGAAGATAGGATCACCTGAGTCATGTTGCTGGAGCTTTTGTTGCCACAGAGTACAATCGGACTTTTCAGCACCGTAATAGCCACGCCTTTTGCCAAAACGTCACAAAATTCGGCAGAGAGTAAGATCATTGTCTTGAGTCTTTTCTGACTAATTTTCAGTCGGATTCGTCGAAAGGGCACCGTGCAGTACGTGAAAATTAAAATAAAAACAAATTTTTGATTCCACTTGGCGGCACTGTGTGTATAACAAAATAATAACATTAAGATGTATTCAGGTCGGGACGTTTTATTTACAGGTGAAGGTTTGGATTTTTAGGAGCATGTGCAGGGGAGTTATTAAGCATTCATTTATTTGTATTAGGTTCATTTTGTCTTCTTATTATTGATATTTGACTGATTCATTAAAAGCAGACAATTATGTTTTAGGTTAATTTTTTACCTGACATGTTTCGGCGAGTCTTTCGCCTTCTTCAGAGTGTCGCATGATGGTGTCTTGAGACCCGTCTTTATCAGCTGATGTTCCATGAGGGTGTGACTTACCTGTCAAAAAAATGAAAAATCAGAGCAGTAAAAGAACAAGCACAACATGAACATTACAAATCAGCAATCACTGACCACTGCAAAAGGGAAAACCACATC